>NC_067250.2:208909740-209212770 GCF_019359855.2 Lolium perenne | reverse complement strand
TACTTAATGCAATTGTCTGTTGCTTGCAACTTAATACCGGAAGGGGTTAGGATGATAACCTGAAAGTGGACTTTTTAGGCATAGATGCATGCTGGATAGCGGTCTATGTACTTTGTCGTAATGCCCTGATTAAATCTCATAGTACTCATCATGATATATGTATGTGCATTGTTATGCCTTCTTTATTTGTCAATTGCCCAACTGTAATTCGTTCACCCAACATCTATTTATCTTATGGGAGAGACACTGATGTCTACGCCCCCTCCTTTTCCTGTAGACAGTGTTGGGCCTCCAAGAGCAGAGGTTTGTAGAACAGCAGCAAGTTTCCCTTAAGTGGATCACCCAAGGTTTATCGAACTCAGGGAGGAAGAGGTCAAAGATATCCCTCTCATGCAACCCTGCAACCACAAAGCAAGAAGTCTCTTGTGTCCCCAACACACCTAATAGGTGCACTAGTTCGGCGAAGAGATAGTGAAATACAGGTGGTATGAATAAATAGTAGCAACGGCACCAGAAAAGTGCTTTGCCCAGGACAGTAAACAAGCAGTAGTAACGCAGTAAAACAGTAAACAAGCAGCGATAGCAGTATTTAGGAACAAGGCCTAGGGATCATACTTTCACTAGTGGACACTCTCAACATGGATCACATAACAGAATAGATAAATGCATACTCTACACTCTTGTTGGATGATGAACACCATTGCGTAGGATTACACGAACCCTCAATGCCGGAGTTAACAAGCTCCACAATTCAATGTTCATATTTAAATAACCTTAGAGTGCATGAAAGATCAATACGACTAAACCAAGTACTAACATAGCATGCACACTGTCACCTTCACACTATGTAGGAGGAATAGATCACATCAATACCATCATAGCAATAATTAACTTCATAATCTACAAGAGATCATGATCATAGCCTACGCCAAGTACTAACACGGATGCACACACTGTCACCATTACACCGTGCAGGAGGAATAAAACTACTTTAATAACATCACTAGAGTAGCACATAGATAAATTGTGATACAAAACACATTGCAATCATAAAGAGATATAAATAAGCACTTCACTATGCCATTCATAACAGTGAATAAGTATTCTGTGAAATATAGCCTAAGAGACCCACACGGTGCACACACTGTCACCTTTACACACGTGGGACAAGGAGTCTCCGGAGATCACATAAGTAAAATTCACTTGACTAGCATAACGACATCTAGATTACAAGCATCATCATATGAATCTCAATCATGTAAGGCAGCTCATGAGATTATTGTATTGAAGTACATAGGAGAGAGATGAACCACATAGCTACCGGTACAGCTGATACGTCTCTGACGTATCGATAATTTCTTATGTTCCATGCCACATTATTGATGTTATCTACATGTTTTATGCACACTTTATGTCATATTCGTGCATTTTCTGGAACTAACCTATTAACAAGATGCCGAAGTGCCAGTTGCTGTTTTCTGCTGTTTTTGGTTTCAGAAATCCTAGTAACGAAATATTCTCGGAATTGGACGAAATCAACGCCCAGGGTCCTATTTTGCCATGAAGCTTCCAGAAGACCGAAGAGGAGACGAAGTGGGGCCACGAGGTGGCGACACCATAGGGCGGCGCGGCCCAAGCCCTGGCCGCGCCGACCTAGGGTGTGGGCCCCTCGTGCCCCATCCTGACCTGCCCTTCCGCCTACTTAAAGCGTCCGTCGCGAAACCCCCAGTACCGAGAGCCACGATACGGAAAACCTTACTGAGACGCCGCCGCCGCCAATCCCATCTCGGGGGATTCAGGAGATCGCCTCCGGCACCCTGCCGGAGAGGGGATTCATCTCCCGGAGGACTCCACGCCGCCATGGTCGCCTCCGGAGTGATGTGTGAGTAGTCTACCCCTAGACTATGGGTCCATAGCAGTAGCTAGATGGTTGTCTTCTCCCCATTGTGCTTCATTGTCGGATCTTGTGAGCTGCATAACATGATCAAGATCATCTATCTGTAATTCTATATGTTGCGTTTGTTGGGATCCGATGAATAGAGAATACTTGTTATGTTGATTATCAAAGTTATGTCTATGTGTTGTTTATGATCTTGCATGCTCTACGTTACTAGTAGATGCTCTGGCCAAGTAGATGCTTGTAACTCCAAGAGGGAGTATTTATGCTCGATAGTGGGTTCATGTCTCCGTGAATCTGGGGAAGTGACAGAAATCTCTAAGATTATGGATGTGCTGTTGCCACTAGGGATAAAACATTAGTGCTATGTTCAAGGATATAGTTACTGATTACATTACGCGCAATACTTAATGCAAATGTCTGTTGTTAGCAACTTAATACTGGAGGGGGTTCGGATGATAACCTGAAGGTGGACTTTTTAGGCATAGATGCATGCTGGATAGCGGTCTATGTACTTTGTCGTAATGCCCAATTAAATCTCACTATACTCATCATAATATGTATGTGCATGGTCATGCCCTCTTTATTTGTCAATTGCCCAACTGTAATTTGTTCACCCAACATGCTGTTTATCTTATGGGAGAGACACCTCTAGTGAACTGTGGACCCCTGTCCAATTCTCTATACTGAAATACAATCTACTGCAATACTGTTCTACTGTTTTCTGCAAACAATCATCATCCACATTATACATCTAATCCTTTGTTACAGCAAGCCGGTGAGATTGACAACCTCACTGTTTCGTTGGGGCAAAGTACTTTGATTGTGTTGTGCAGGTTCCACGTTGGCGCCAGAATCTCTGGTGTTGCGCCGCACTACATCCCGCCGCCATCAACCTTCAACGTGCTTCTTGACTCCTACTGGTTCGATTAAACCTTGGTTTCTTACTGAGGGAAACTTGCCGCTGTGCGCATCACACCTTCCTCTTGGGGTTCCCAACGGACGTGTCAACCACACGCATCAAGCAAATTTCTGGCGCCGTTGCCGGGGAACTGAAGAAAAGTTACACCACAAAGATTTCTAACTCCCACGTCAACTACACGCCAGCAGCAAATTTCTGGCGCCGTTGCCGGGGAGATCAAGACACGCTGCAAGGGGAGTCTCCACATCCCAATCTCTTTACTTTGTTTTTGTCTTGCTTAGTTTTATTTACTACTTTGTTTGCTGCACTAAACCAAAATACAAAAAAATTAGTTGCTAGTTTTACTTTATTTGCTATCTTGTTTGCTATATCAAAAACACAAAAAAATTATTTACTTGCATTTACTTTATCTAGTTTGCTTTATTTACTACTGCTAAAATGGCCACCCCTGAAAATACTAAGTTGTGTGACTTCACAACCACAAATAATAATGATTTCTTATGCACACCTATTGCTCCACCTGCTACTACAGCAGAATTCTTTGAAATTAAACCTGCTTTACTGAATCTTGTTATGCGAGAGCAATTTTCTGGTGTTAGTTCTGATGATGCTGCTGCCCATCTTAATAATTTTGTTGAACTATGTGAAATGCAAAAGTATAAGGATGTAGATGGTGACATTATAAAATTAAAATTGTTCCCTTTCTCATTAAGAGGAAGAGCTAAAGATTGGTTGCTATCTCTGCCTAAGAATAGTATTGATTCCTGGACTAAATGCAAGGATGCTTTTATTGGTAGATATTATCCCCCTGCTAAAATTATATCTTTGAGGAGTAGCATAATGAATTTTAAACAATTAGATACTGAACATGTTGCTCAAGCTTGGGAAAGAATGAAATCTTTGGTTAAGAATTGCCCAACACATGGACTGACTACTTGGATGATCATCCAAACCTTCTATGCAGGACTAAATTTTTCTTCGCGGAATTTATTGGATTCAGCTGCTGGAGGTACCTTTATGTCCATTACTCTTGGTGAAGCAACAAAGCTTCTTGATAATATGATGATCAACTACTCTGAATGGCACACGGAAAGAGCTCCACAAGGTAAGAAGGTAAATTCTGTCGAAGAAACCTCTTCCTTGAGTGATAAGATTGATGCTATTATGTCTATGCTTGTGAATGGTAGATCTAATGTTGATCCTAATAATGTTCCTTTAGCTTCAGTGGTTGCTCAAAATTCTAGGCCATATCCTGCTAATGGTAACTCTTATGGTAGATATGTTTCACCTAATGAGGAAAAGATGTTAGAAATTGAAAGATCTACCAAGAGCTTTATGCAATCACAATATGAGCAAAATAAATTGTTTACTAAAACTATGAATGAACAATCTACCTTGTTGAAGAATATAGGAAATCAACTTGAAAATCTGAATATGGAGATTTCTGGGTTGCAAACTAAACTTGCAAATGTTGAAAACCGAATCTCATACATGTCTGCGTCACAATCTTCTTTAATTAATAAAATGGCTGCTAAACCTGAGGATAGTGAAAATAAAATTGTTACTACAGCAAATGCCATCCAAGTTAGAATTAATGAGGTATAAGATTAATGGCTGAACTGCGTGCTAGGTGGGATAGAGAAGAAAATGAAAAACTAGCTAAAGAGAAAAATGTAGCTAAAGTTTGGACTATTACCACCACAAGTAATGATGATTCCTCACATGTTGCTGCACCTCCTACTATCAATGGTAAAATAGTTGGTGTTGGTAATATTTCTACTCCTAGTGCAAAGCGCGCAAAATTACCTGAAATTGCTAAAACTGCTGAAACTGTTTGTGATAAAACTGCTGAAATTTTTTCCAACCTTGGGGATGATGATCCCATTGCTGTAGCTCATAATGATTTATATTTTGATGATTGACACATCTCTGAGGTTATAAAGTTCTTGCAAAAACTTGCTAAAAGTCCTAATGCTAGTGCTATAAATTTGGCTTTCACGCAACATATTACAAATGCTCTCATAAAAGCTAGAGGAGAGAAACTAGAGCGCGAAGCCTCTATTCCTAGAAAGCTAGAGGATGGTTGGGAGCCCATCATTAAGATGAAGGTTAAAGATTTTGATTGTAATGCTTTGTGTGATCTTGGTGCAAGTATTTCCGTTATGCCTAAGAAAATCTATAATATGCTTGACTTGCCACCGCTGAAAAATTGTTATTTGGATGTTAATCTTGCTGATCATTCTACAAAGAAACCTTTGGGGAAAGTTGATAATGTTCGCATTACCGTTAACAATAACCTTGTCCCCGTTGATTTTGTTGTCTTGGATATTGAATGCAATGCATCTTGCCCCATTATATTGGGAAGACCTTTTCTTCGAACTGTTGGTGCTACTATTGATATGAAGGAAGGTAATATAAAATATCAATTTCCTCTCAGGAAAGGTATGGAACACTTCCCTAGAAAGAGAATGAAGTTACCTTTTGATTCTATTATTAGAACAAATTATGATGTTGATGCTTCGTCTCTTGATAATACTTGATACACACTTTCTGCGCCTAGCTGAAAGGCGTTAAAGAAAAGCGCTTATGGGAGACAACCCATGGTTTTTACTACAGTACTTGGTTTTTATTTTGTGTCTTGGAAGTTGTTTACTACTGTAGCAACCTCTCCTTATCTTAGTTTAGTGTTTTGTTGTGCCAAGTAAAGTCGTTGATAGTAAAGTTCATACTAGATTTGGATTACTGCGCACTTTCAGATTTCTTTGCTGTCACGAACCTGGGCAAAATTCTCTGTAGGTAACTCAGAAAATTATGCCAATTTACGTGAGTGATCCTCAAATATGTACGCAACTTTCATTCAATTTGAGCATTTTCATTTGAGCAAGTCTGGTGCCATTTTAAAATTCGTCAATACGAACTGTTCTGTTTTGACAGATTCTGCCTTTTATTTCGCATTGCCTCTTTTGCTATGTTGGATGAATTTCTTTGATCCATTAATGTCCAGTAGCTTTATGCAATGTCCAGAAGTGTTAAGAATGATTATGTCACCTCTGAACATGTTAATTTTTATTGTGCACTAACCCTCTAATGAGTTGTTCTAAGTTTGGTGTGGAGGAAGTTTTCAAGGATCAAGAGAGGAGTATGATGCAATATGATCAAGGAGAGTGAAAGCTCTAAGCTTGTGGATGCCCCAGTGGTTCACCCCTGCATATTCTAAGAAGACTCAAGCGTCTAAGCTTGGGGATGCCCAAGGCATCCCCTTCTTCATCGACAACATTATCAGGTTCCTCCCCTGAAACTATATTTTTATTCCATCACATCTTATGTGCTTTTCTTGGAGCGTCGGTTTGTTTTTGTTTTTGTTTTGTTTGAATAAAATGGATATTAGCATTCACTTTGTGGGAGAGAGACACGCTCCGCTGTAGCATATGGACAAGTATGTCCTTAGTTTCTACTCATAGTATTCATGGCGAAGTTTCTTCTTCGTTAAATTGTTATATGGTTGGAATTGGAAAATGATACATGTAGTAATTGCTATAATGTCTTGGATAATGTGATACTTGGCAATTGTTGTGCTCATGTTTAAGCTCTTGCATCATATACTTTGCACCCATTAATGAAGAAATACATAGAGCATGCTAAAATTTGGTTTGCATATTTGGTCTCTCTAAGGTCTAGATAATTTCTAGTATTGAGTTTGAACAACAAGGAAGACGGTGTAGAGTCTTATAATGTTTACAATGTGTCTTTTATGTGAGTTTTGCTGCACCGGTTCATCCTTGTGTTTGTTTCAAATAGCCTTGCTAGCCTAAACCTTGTATCGAGAGGGATTACTTCTCATGCATCCAAAATCCTTGAGCCAACCACTATGCCATTTGTGTCCCCCATACCTACCTACTACATGGTATTTCTCCGCCATTCCAAAGTAAATTGCTTGAGTGCTACCTTTAAAATTCCATCATTCACCTTTACAATATATAGCTCATGGGACAAATAGCTTAAAAACTATTGTGGTATTGAATATGTACTTACGCACTTTATCTCTTATTAAGTTGCTTGTTATGCGATAACCATGTTTCTGGGGACGCCATCAACTACTCTTTGTTGAATTTCATGTGAGTTGCTATGCATGTTCGTCTTGTCTGAAGTAAGAGAGATCTACCACCTTATGGTTAAGCATGCATATTGTTAGAGAAGAACATTGAGCCGCTAACTAAAGCCATGATCCATGGTGGAAGTTTCAGTTTTGGACATATATCCTCAATCTCATATGAGAAAATTATTAATTGTTGTTACATGCTTATGCATAAAAGAGGAGTCCATTATCTGTTGTCTATGTTGTCCCGGTATGGATGTCTAAGTTGAGAATAATCAATAGCGAGAAATCCAATGCGAGCTTTCTCCTTAGACCTTTGTATAGGCGGCATAGAGGTACCCCTTTGTGACACTTGGTTAAAACATGTGCATTGCGATGATCCGGTAGTCCAAGCTAATTAGGACAAGGTGCGGGCACTATTAGTATACTATGCATGAGGCTTGCAACTTGTGAGATATAATTTACATGATACATATGCTTTATTACTACCGTTGACAAAATTGTTTCATGTTTTCAAAATCAAAGCTCTAGCACAAATATAGCAATCGATGCTTTTCCTCTATGGAGGACCATTCTTTTACTTTCATTGTTGAGTCAGTTCACCTATTCCTCTCCACCTCAAGAAGCAAACACTTGTGTGAACTGTGCATTGATTCCTACATACTTGCATATTGCACTTATTATATTACTCTATGTTGACAATTATCCATGAGATATACATGTTACAAGTTGAAAGCAACCGCTGAAACTTAATCTTCCTTTGTGTTGCTTCAATACCTTTACTTTGAATTATTGCTTTATGAGTCAACTCTTATGCAAGACTTATTGATGCTTGTCTTGAAGTACTATTCATGAAAAGTCTTTGCTATATGATTCACTTGTTTACTCATGTCATATACATTGTTTTGATCGCTGCATTCACTACATATGCTTTACAAATAGTATGATCAAGGTTATGATGGCATGTCACTCCAGAAATTATCTTTGTTATCGTTTTACCTGCTCGGGACGAGCAGAACTAAGCTTGGGGATGCTGATACGTCTCCGACGTATCGATAATTTCTTATGTTCCATGCCACATTATTGATGTTATCTACATGTTTTATGCACACTTTATGTCATATTCGTGCATTTTCTGGAACTAACCTATTAACAAGATGCCGAAGTGCCAGTTGCTGTTTTCTGCTGTTTTTGGTTTCAGAAATCCTAGTAACAAAATATTCTCGGAATTGGACGAAATCAACGCCCAGGGTCCTATTTTGCCACGAAGCTTCCAGAAGACCGAAGAGGAGACGAAGTGGGGCCACGAGGTGGCGACACCATAGGGCGGCGCGGCCCAAGCCCTGGCCGCGCCGACCTAGGGTGTGGGCCCCTCGTGCCCCATCCTGACCTGCCCTTCCGCCTACTTAAAGCCTCCGTCACGAAACCCCCAGTACCGAGAGCCACGATACGGAAAACCTTACTGAGACGCCGCCGCCGCCAATCCCATCTCGGGGGATTCAGGAGATCGCCTCCGGCACCCTGCCGGAGAGGGGATTCATCTCCCGGAGGACTCTACGCCGCCATGGTCGCCTCCGGAGTGATGTGTGAGTAGTCTACCCCTGGACTATGGGTCCATAGCAGTAGCTAGATGGTTGTCTTCTCCCCATTGTGCTTCATTGTCGGATCTTGTGAGCTGCATAACATGATCAAGATCATCTATCTGTAATTCTATATGTTGCGTTTGTTGGGATCCGATGAATAGAGAATACTTGTTATGTTGATTATCAAAGTTATGTCTATGTGTTGTTTATGATCTTGCATGCTCTCCATTACTAGTAGATGCTCTGGCCAAGTAGATGCTTGTAACTCCAAGAGGGAGTATTTATGCTCGATAGTGGGTTCATGTCTCCGTGAATCTGGGGAAGTGACAGAAATCTCTAAGATTATGGATGTGCTGTTGCCACTAGGGATAAAACATTAGTGCTATGTTCAAGGATATAGTTACTGATTACATTACGCGCAATACTTAATGCAATTGTCTGTTGTTAGCAACTTAATACTGGAGGGGGTTCGGATGATAACCTGAAGGTGGACTTTTTAGGCATAGATGCATGCTGGATAGCGGTCTATGTACTTTGTCGTAATGCCCAATTAAATCTCACTATACTCATCATAATATGTATGTGCATGGTCATGCCCTCTTTATTTGTCAATTGCCCAACTGTAATTTGTTCACCCAACATGCTGTTTATCTTATGGGAGAGACACCTCTAGTGAACTGTGGACCCCGGTCCAATTCTCTATACTGAAATACAATCTACTGCAATACTGTTCTACTGTTTTCTGCAAACAATCATCATCCACACTATACATCTAATCCTTTGTTACAGCAAGCCGGTGAGATTGACAACCTCACTGTTTCGTTGGGGCAAAGTACTTTGGTTGTGTTGTGCAGGTTCCACGTTGGCGCCGGAATCTCTGGTGTTGCGCCGCACTACATCCCGCCGCCATCAACCTTCAACGTGCTTCTTGACTCCTACTGGTTTGATTAAACCTTGGTTTCATCGAGGAAACTTGCCGCTGTGCGCATCACACCGTCCTCTTGGGGTTCCCAACGGACGTGTCAACCACACGCATCAAGCAAATTTCTGGCGCCGTTGCCGGGGAACTGAAGAAAAGTTACACCACAAAGATTTCTAACTCCCACGTCAACTACACGCCAGCAACAGCCCCGAGCCTCGATGGAGAACTACTCCCTCCTCATGGGAGACAGCAGCGTTGATGGAGATGGCGGTGGTGTCGATGGAGGAGCCTTCCGGGGGCACTTCCCCGTCCCGGCGGCGTGCCGGAACAGAGACTCCTGTCCCCCAGATCTTGGCTTCGCGATGGCGGCGGCTCTGGATGGTTTCTCGTACCGTGGCTTTTCCGTCTCGAGGTTTTAGGTCCAGGGGCTTTATATAGGCGAAGAGGCGGCGTCAGAAGGTCGAAGGGGCGCCGACACTATAGGGGGGCGCGGGCCCCCCCTTGGCCGCGCCGGCCTAGGGTTTGGTGGGCCTGTGCCCCCTCTCTGGCGGTTCTCGTGTGTTCTGGATGCTTCCGGGCAAAATAGGAACCTGGGCGTTGATTTCGTCCAATTCCGAGAATATTTCGTTACTAGGATTTCTGAAACCAAAAACAGCAGAAAAACAAAGAATCGGCACTTCGGCATCTTGTTAATAGGTTAGTTCCAGAAAATGCACGAATATGACATAAAGTGTGCATAAAACATGTAGATATCATCAATAATGTGGCATGGAACATAAGAAATTATCGATACGTCGGAGACGTATCAGCATCCCCAAGCTTAGTTCCTGCTCGTCCCGAGCAGGTAAACGATAAACAAAGATAATTTCTGGAGTGACATGTCATCATAACCTTGATCATACTATTGTAAGCATATGTAATGAATGCAGCGATCAAAACAATGGTAATGACATGAGTAAACAAATGAATCATAAAGCAAAGACTTTTCATGAATAGTACTTTCAAGACAAGCATCAATAAGTCTTGCATTAGAGTTAACTCATAAAGCAATAAATCAAAGTAAAGGTATTGAAGCAACACAAAAGAAGATTAAGTTTCAGCGGTTGCTTTCAACTTGTAACATGTATATCTCATGGATAGTTGTCAATGCAAAGCAATATAACAAGTGCAATAAGCAAGTATGTAAGAATCAATGCACAGTTCACACAAGTGTTTGCTTCTAGAGGTGGAGAGAAATAGGTGAACCGACTCAACATAAAAGTAAAAGAAAGGTCCTTCAAAGAGGAAAGCATCGATTGCTATATTTGTGCTAGAGCTTTTATTTTGAAAACATGAAACAATTTTGTCAACGGTAGTAATAAAGCACATGTATTATGTAAATTATATCTTACAAGTTGCAAGCCTCATGCATAGTGTACTAATAGTGCCCGCACCTTGTCCTAATTAGCTTGGATTAACACGGATTATCATTGCATAACATATGTTTCAACCAAGTGTCACAAAGGGGTACTTCTATGCCGCCTGTACAAGGGTCTAAGGAGAAAGTTCGCATTGGATTTCTCGCTTTTGATCATTCTTCAACTTAGACACCCATACCGGGACAACATAGACAACAGATAATGGACTCCTCTTTTAATGCTTAAGCATTCAACAGTTAATATTCTCATAAGAGATTGAGGTTTTATGTCCAAACTGAAACTTCCACCATGATTCATGGCTTTAGTTAGCGGCCCAATGTTCTTCTCTAACAGTATGCATACTCAAACCATTTGATTGTGAAAACCGCCCTTACTTCAGACAAGACGAACATGCATAGCAACTCACATGATATTCAACAAAGGTAAAAAGTTGATGGCGTCCCCAAAAAACATGGTTACCGCACAACAAGCAACTTAATAAGAGATAAAGTGCATAAGTACATATTCAATACCACAATAGTTTTTAAGGCTATTTTGTCCCATGAGCTATATATTGCAAAGGCGAATGATGGAAATTTAAAGGTAGCACTCAAGCAATTTACTTTGGAATGGCGGAGAAATACCATGTAGTAGGTAGGTATGGTGGACACAAATGGCATAGTGGTTGGCTCAAGGATTTTGGATGCATGAGAAGTAGTCCCTCTCGATACAAGGTTTAGGCTAGCAAAGTTATTTGAAATAAACACAAGGATGAACCGGTGCAGCAAAACTCACATAAAAGACATATTGTAAACATTATAAGACTCTACACCGTCTTCCTTGTTGTTCAAAACTCAATACTAGAAATTATCTAGACTTTAGAGAGACCAATTATGCAAACCAAATTTTAGCAAGCTCTATGTATTTCTTCATTAATAGGTGCAAAGTATATGATGCAAGAGCTTAAACATGAGCACAACAATTGCCAAGTATCACATTACCCAAGATATTTATAGCAATTACTACATGTATCATTTTCCAATTCCAACCATATAACAATTTAACGAAGAAGAAACTTCGCCATGAATACTATGAGTAGAAACTAAGGACATACTTGTCCATATGCAACAGCGGAGCGTGTCTCTCTCCCACACAAGCATTTATTCAAACAAAACAAAAACAAAAACAAACCGACGCTCCAAGTAAAGTACATAAGATGTGACCGAATAAAAATATAGTTTCAGGGGAGGAACCTGATAATGTTGTCGATGAAGAAGGGGATGCCTTGGGCATCCCCAAGCTTAGATGCTTGAGTCTTCTTGAAATATGCAGGGATGAACCACCGGGGCATCCCCAAGCTTAGACTTTTCACTCTTCTTGATCGTAGTATATCATCCTCCTCTCTTGACCCTTGAAAACTTCCTCCACACCAAACTCGAAACAAACTCATTAGAGGGTTAGTGCATAATCAAAAACTCACATGTTCAGAGGTGACACAATCATTCTTAACACTTCTGGACATTGCCCAAAGCTACTGGAAGTTAATGGAACAAAGAAATCCATCCCACATAGCAAAAGAGGCAATGCGAAATAAAAGGCAGAATCTGTCAAAACAGAACAGTCCGTAAAGACGAATTTTAAAAGGGCACCAGACTTGTTCAAATGAAAATGCTCAAATTGAATGAAAGTTGCGTACATATCTGAGGATCACTCACTTAAATTGGCATAATTTTCTAAGTTACCTACAGAGAATTTTGCCCAGATTCGTGACAGCAAAGAAATATGTTTCTGCGCAGTAATCCAAATCTAGTATGAACCTTACTATCAACGACTTTACTTGGCACAACAAAACACTAAACTAAGATAAGGAGAGGTTGCTACAGTAGTAAACAACTTCCAAGACACAAATATAAAACAAAGTACTGTAGCAAAATAACACATGGGTTATCTCCCAAGAAGTTCTTTTCTTTATAGCCATTAAGATGGGCTTAGCAGTTTTAATGATGCACTCGCAAGAAATAGTACTTGAAGTAAAAGAGAGCATCAACAGGCAAATTGAAAACACATTTAAGTCTAACATGCTTCCTATGAAAAGGAATCTTGTAAATAAACAAGTTCAAGAAGCATAATGCAACAAGCATAGAAAGATAAAACAAGTGTAGCTTCAAAAATTTCAGCACATAGAGAGGTATTTTAGTAACATGAAAATTTCTACAACCATATTTTCCTCTCTCATAATAACTTTCAGTAGCATCATGAGCAAACTCAACAATATAACTATCACATAAAGCATTCTTATCATGAGTCTCATGCATAAAATTATTGCTACTCCCAACATAAGCATAGTCAATTTTATTAGTTATAGTGGGAGCAAATTCAACAAAGTAGCTATCATTATTATTCTCATCATCAAATATAGGAGGCATATTGTAATCATAATCAAATTTATCCTCCATAACAGGTGGCAACAAAAGACTTCTATCATTATAATCATCATAAATAGGAGGCAAAGTATCATCAAAGTAAATTTCCTCCTCAATGCTTGGGGGACTAAAAAGATCATGCTCATCAAAACCAGCTTCCCCAAGCTTAGAATTTTCCATAGCATTAGCAACAATAGTGTTCAAAGCATTCATATTAATAACATTCCCATTAGCATGCATATAAAGTTCCATGGGTTTTTTAATTCTCTCTTCAAACACATCATGTCCTAATTCAAGATAAAGTTCATAAAGATCTCTCATATTTTTGTTGTTTTCCATTATGCCTAACTAGTGTAAACAAGAAACAAAAAGTTGCAATTGCAGGATCTAAAGGAAATAGCTTCGAGTACTTACAGCGGCGGAAAATAGCTTAGTAGCCGAGATCCGGAGTGTGAGTACCTTTCACCTTTCCTCCCTGGCAACGGCGCCAGAAAATAGCTTGATGTCTATGCCCCCTCCTTTTCCTGTAGATAGTGTTGGGCCTCCAAGAGCAGAGGTTTGTAGAACAGCAGCAAGTTTCCCTTAAGTGGATCACCCAAGGTTTATCGAACTCAGGGAGGAAGAGGTCAAAGATATCCCTCTCATGCAACCCTGCAACCACAAAGCAAGAAGTCTCTTGTGTCCCCAACACACCTAATAGGTGCACTAGTTCGGCGAAGAGATAGTGAAATACAGGTGGTATGAATAAATAGTAGCAACGGCACCAGAAAAGTGCTTTGCCCAGGACAGTAAACAAGCAGTAGTAACGCAGCAGTAGTAACGCAGTAAAACAGTAAACAAGCAGCGATAGCAGTATTTAGGAACAAGGCCTAGGGATCAGACTTTCACTAGTGGACACTCTCAACATTGATCACATAACAGAATAGATAAATGCATACTCTACACTCTTGTTGGATGATGAACACCATTGCGTAGGATTACACGAACCCTCAATGCCGGAGTTAACAAGCTCCACAATTCAATGTTCATATTTAAATAACCTTAGAGTGCATGAAAGATCAATACGACTAAACCAAGTACTAACATAGCATGCACACTGTCACCTTCACACTATGTAGGAGGAATAGATCACATCAATACCATCATAGCAATAATTAACTTCATAATCTACAAGAGATCATGATCATAGCCTACGCTAAGTACTAACACGGATGCACACACTGTCACCATTACACCGTGCAGGAGGAATAAAACTACTTTAATAACATCACTAGAGTAGCACATAGATAAATTGTGATACAAAACATATTGCAATCATAAAGAGATATAAATAAGCACTTCACTATGCCATTCATAACAGTGAATAAGTATTCTGTGAAATATAGCCTAAGAGACCCACACGGTGCACACACTGTCACCTTTACACACGTGGGACAAGGAGTCTCCGGAGATCACATAAGTAAAATTCACTTGACTAGCATAACGACATCTAGATTACAAGCATCATCATATGAATCTCAATCATGTAAGGCAGCTCATGAGATTATTGTATTGAAGTACATAGGAGAGAGATGAACCACATAGCTACCGGTACAGCCCCGAGCCTCGATGGAGAATTACTCCCTCCTCATGGGAGACAGCAGCGTTGATGGAGATGGCGGTGGTGTCGATGGAGGAGCCTTCCGGGGGCACTTCCCCGTCCCGGTGGCGTGCCGGAACAGAGACTCCTATCCCCCAGATCTTGGCTTCGCGATGGCGGCGGCTCTGGATGGTTTCTCGTACCGTGGCTTTTCCGTCTCGAGGTTTTAGGTCCAGGGGCTTTATATAGGCGAAGAGGCGGCGTCAGAAGGTCGAAGGGGCACCGACACTATAGGGGGGCGCGGGCCCCCCCTTGGCCGCGCCGGCCTAGGGTTTGGTGGGCCTGTGCCCCCTCTCTGGCGGTTCTCGTGTGTTCTGGATGCTTCCGGGCAAAATAGGAACCTGGGCGTTGATTTCGTCCAATTCCGAGAATATTTCGTTACTAGGATTTCTGAAACCAAAAACAGCAGAAAACAGCAACTGGCACTTCGGCATCTTGTTAATAGGTTAGTTCCAGAAAATGCACGAATATGACATAAAGTGTGCATAAAACATGTAGATATCATCAATAATGTGGCATAGAACATAAGAAATTATCGATACATCGGAGACGTATCAGACACCACTAGTGAACTGTGGACCCCGGTCCTATTCTTTACATCTGAAATACAATCTACTGCAATTGTTCTTTACTGTTCTTCGCAAACAATCATCTTCCACACAATACGGTTAATCCTTTGTTCACAACAAGCCGGTGAGATTGACAACCTCACTGTTACGTTGGGGCAAAGTACTTTGGTTGTGTTGTGCAGGTTCCACGTTGGCGCCGGAATCCCTGGTGTTGCGCCGCACTACACTTCGCCGCCATCAACCTTCAACGTGCTTCTTGGCTCCTCCTGGTTCGATAAACCTTGGTTTCTTTCTGAGGGAAAACTTGCTACTGTCTGCATCACACCTTCCTCTTGGGGTTCCCAACGGACGTGTGTTAATTGCACGCATCAAGCACTTGTTCTGGCGCCGTTGCCGGGGAGATCAAGACACGCTGCAAGGGGAGTCTCCACTTCCAATCTCTTTACTTTGTTTTTGTCTTGCTTTATTTTATTTACTACTTTGTTTGCTGCACATAAACAAAACACAAAAAAATTAGTTGCTAGCATTACTTTATTTACTATCTTGTTTGCGTTCTCTATATCAAAAACACAAAAAAATTAGTTACTTGCATTTAGTTTACTTTTGTTATCATGTCTAGCTCTGTACCTGTTACTTCTTCACCTGAGGAATTAGTTTTTACTTTTAAACAAGGGAATGAGGAGAGTTTTAAAGATGCTTGGTCTAGAATTTTTGATTCTTATCGTAAGGTTGAACCTCAAATGACTCTAAGTCTGCTCCTTAGTAATTTTTATTTTGGGCTTATGATTCGCTATAGATATGCCTTGGATGCTGTAGTGGGAGGAGATTTCCTTCATTGCAATGGTGATCAAGCTTTTAATGCCATAAAAAAATTGGTTGCATCACATAGTTCAGCTAATAACTTCGATTCAGCTCTTATTAGCATTTATAATAGATTAAACACTCTTGAGATAAGTGCATCTTGCTTGAAAGAAAATTATAGTTATGTTCGTAACCGTCTTGATCAAGTTCTAGTGAACTCTGAACCTTCAATGTGGAACCCTACTATTAAAGTTATTATTGGTGGTGAAACTTTTCATGCCCGTTGTGATATTATGTCTGAATTTTGCCTTATGCCTAAGAGTATTTATGAATCTTTGACACTTTGGGGACTCGTTGAAGGAGGAGAAGGAATAACTCTTATTGATAACTCTGTTATAATTCCTAAGGGAATAGCCGAGGGTGTGCATACAACCATTCTTGGAAGAACGGTATCCACTGATTATCTTGTTATTGAATGTGTAGGAACAGGACAAATTACACTTGGAAGATCCCTGCTGAAACTACTGGGAGCAATCATAGATGTGGGAGAAGGCACCCTAAAATTCACCTCTACACCGGGAGGTAGACATGTATTCCCTAAACCAAAGAGTAAGAAAACGAGTAAGAAGGGTAGGCATAAAGCCCGAGGTAATGTCGATGCTTCATCTCTTGATAACACTTGATTCACACTTTCTGCGCCTAGCTGAAAGGCGTTAAAGAAAAGCGCTTATGGGAGACAACCCATGTTTTTACTACAGTACCTTTGTTTTATATTTGAGTCTTGGAAGTTGTTACTACTGTAGCAACCTCTCCTTATCTTTATTTTATTGCATTGTTGTGCCAAGTAAAGTCTTTGATAGTAAAGTCAATACTAGATTTGGATTACTGCGCAGAAACAGATTTCTTGCTGTCACGAATCTGGGTAGAATTCTCTGTATATAACTCCGAAAAATCTGCAAATTTACGTGCGTGATCCTCAGATATGTACGCAACTTTCATTCAATTTGAGCATTTTCATCTGAGCAAGTTAAGTGCCTCTGTAAAATTCGTATTTACGGACTGTTCTGTTTTGACAGATTCTGCCTTTTATTTCGCATTGCCTGTTTTGCTATGTTTGATGGATTTCTTTGTTCCATTAACTTTCAGTAGCTTTGTGTAATGTCCAGAAGTGTTAAGAATGATTATGTCACCTCTGAATGTATGAATTTTCAATTATGCACTAACCCTCTAATGAGTTTGTTTTGAGTTTGGTATGGAGGAAGTTTTCAAGGGTCAAGAGAGGAGGATGATACAATATGATCAAGAAGAGTGAAAAGTCTAAGCTTGGGGATGCCCCCGTGGTTCATCCCTGCATATTTCAAGAAGACTCAAGCATCTAAGCTTGGGGATGCCCAAGGCATCCCCTTCTTCATCGACAACATTATCAGGTTCCTCTAATGAAACTATATTTTTATTCAATCACATCTTATGTGCTTTACTTGGAGCGTCTGTTTGCTTTTGTTTTTGTTTTTGTTTTTGTTTGAATAAAATCGGATCCTAGCATTCTTTGTGTGGGAGAGAGACACGCTCCGCTGTTTCGTATGAACACATATGTTCTTAGCTTTATTCTTAATGTTCATTGCGAAGGTTGAACTACTTCGTTCATTGATATTTGGTTGGAAACGGAAAATGCCGCATGTGGTAAATGGTATAATGTCTTGAATAATTTGATACTTGGCAATTGTTGTGCTCATATAGATCATGTTTAAGCTCTTGCATCATATACTTTGCACCTATTAATGAATAACTACATAGAGCTTGTTAAAATCTGGTTTGCATGATTGGTCTCTCTAAGTCTAGATATTTTCTGGTTGAGGTGTTTGAACAACAAGGAGACGATGTAAAGTCTTATAATGCTTACAATATGTTCATATGTGAGTCTTGCTGCACCATTTCATACTTGAGTTTGCTTCAAACAACCTTGCTAGCCTAGCCTTGTATTGAGAGGGATTCTTCTCGTGCATCCAAATCCTTGAGCCAAAATCCATGCCATTTGTGTCCACCATACCTACCTACCACATGGTATTTCTCTGCCATTCCAAAGTACATTACTTGAGTGCTACCTTTAAACTTCTATTCTTTGCCTTTACAATATATAGCTCATGGGAAAATAGCCTTAAAAACTATTGTGGTGAAGAATATGTACTTATGTATCTTATTTCTTAATAAGTTGCTTGTTGTGCGGTAACCATGTTTCTGGGGACGCCATCAACTTTTACCTTTGTTGAATATCATGTGAGTTGCTATGCATGTTCGTCTTGTCTGAAGTAAGGGCGATTTTCATGATCAAATGGTTTGAGTATGCATATTGTTAGAGAAGAACATTGGGCCGCTAACTAAAGCCATGAATCATGGTGGAAGTTTCAGTTTGGACATAAAACCTCAATCTCTTATGAGAATATTACCTGTTGTTGAATGCTTAAGCATTAAAAGAGGAGTCCATTATCTGTTGTCTATGTTGTCCCGGTATGGGTGTCTAAGTTGAGAATGATCAAAAGCGAGAAATCCAATGCGAACTTTCTCCTTGGACCCTTGTACAGGCGGCATAGAGGTACCCCTTTGTGACACTTGGTTGAAACATATGTTATGCAATGATAATCCGTGTTAATCCGAGCTAATTAGGACAAGGTGCGGGCACTATTAGTATACTATGCATGAGGCTTGCAACTTATAGGATGTCTTATACATAACACATATGATTTATTACTACCGTTGACAAAATTGTTTCTTGTTTTCAAAATGAAAAGCTCTAGCACAAAAATAGTAATCCATGCTTCCCTCTGCGAAGGGCCTTTCTTCTACTTTATTGTTGAGTCAGTTTACCTATTCTTTCTATCTTAGAAGCAAACACTTGTGTAAACTGTGTGCATTGATTCTTACATGTTTACCTATTGCACTTGTTATATTACTTTGTGTTGACAATTATCCATGAGATATACATGTTGAAGTTGAAAGCAACCGCTGAAACTTATATCTTCCTTTGTGTTGTTTCAAAGCTTTCTACTAAGAATTTATTGCTTATGAGTTAACTGTTATGCAAGACTTATTGATGCTTGTCTTGAAAGTACTATTCATGAAAAGTCTTTGTTATATGATTCAATTGTTTACTCATTATCTTCATCATTGCTTCGAATCACTGCATTCATCTCATGTGCTTTACAATAGTATTGATCAAGATTATGATAGCATGTCACTTCAGAAATTATCATTGTTATCGTTTACCTACTCGAGGGCGAGTAGGAACTAAGCTTGGGGATGCTTGATACGTCTCAAACGTATCTATAATTTCTTATGTTCCATGCTACTTTTATGATGATACTCACATGTTTTATACACATTATATGTCATTATTATGCATTTTCCGGCACTAACCTATTGACGAGATGCTGAAGAGCCAGTTGCTGTTTTCTGCTGTTTTTGGTTTCAGAAATCCTAGTAAGGAAATATTCTCGGAATTGGACGAAATCAACGCCCAGGGGCCTATTTTTGCACGAAGCTTCCAGAAGTCCGAAGAGGAAACGAAGTGGGGCCACGAGGCGGCGCCACACTAGGGCGGCACGGCCCAAGCCCTGGCCTCGCCGGCCTATTGTGTGGGCCCCTCGTGACGCCCCCTGACCTACCCTTCCGCCTACATATAGTCTTCGTCGCGAAACCCCCAGTACCGAGAGCCACGATACGGAAAACCTTCCAGAGACGCAGCCGCCGCCAATCCCATCTCGGGGGATTCAGGAGATCGCCTCCGGCACCCTGCCGGAGAGGGGAATCATCTCCCGGAGGTCTCTTCATCGCCATGATCGCCTCCGGATCGATGTGTGAGTAGTTCACCCCTGGACTATGGGTCCATAGCAGTAGCTACATGGTCGTCTTCTCCTAATTGTGCTATCATGTTAGATCTTGTGAGCTGCCTATCATGATCAAGATCGTCTATTTGTAATGCTACATGTTGTGTTTGTTGGGATCCGATGAATATTGAATACTATGTCAAGTTGATTATCAATCTATCATATATGTTGTTTATGTTCTTGCATGCTCTTCGTTGCTAGTAGAGGCTCTGGCCAAGTTGATACTTGTGACTCCAAGAGGGAGTATTTATGCTCGATAGTGGGTTCATGCCTCCATTAAATCTGGGACAGTGACAAAAAGTTCTAAGGTTGTGGATGTGCTGTTGCCACTAGGGATAAAACATCGATGCTTTGTCTAAGGATATTTGTGTTGATTACATTACGCACCATACTTAATGCAATTGTCTGTTGCTTGCAACTTAATACCGGAAGGGGTTAGGATGATAACCTGAAAGTGGACTTTTTAGGCATAGATGCATGCTGGATAGCGGTCTATGTACTTTGTCGTAATGCCCTGATTAAATCTCATAGTACTCATCATGATATATGTATGTGCATTGTTATGCCTTCTTTATTTGTCAATTGCCCAACTGTAATTCGTTCACCCAACATCTATTTATCTTATGGGAGAGACACCACTAGTGAACTGTGGACCCCGGTCCTATTCTTTACATCTGAAATACAATCTACTGCAATTGTTCTTTACTGTTCTTCGCAAACAATCATCTTCCACACAATACGGTTAATCCTTTGTTCACAGCAAGCCGGTGAGATTGACAACCTCACTGTTACGTTGGGGCAAAGTACTTTGGTTGTGTTGTGCAGGTTCCACGTTGGCGCCGGAATCCCTGGTGTTGCGCCGCACTACACTTCGCCGCCATCAACCTTCAACGTGCTTCTTGGCTCCTCCTGGTTCGATAAACCTTGGTTTCTTTCTGAGGGAAAACTTGCTACTGTCTGCATCACACCTTCCTCTTGGGGTTCCCAACGGACGTGTGTTAATTGCACGCATCAATGGTCGATGGAGAGGCGTCGGTGGTGATGATGGCGATGATCTCCTCCAATTCCCCATCCCGGCGAGGTGCCAGAATGGAGTTTCTGGTCCCGAGACGGAGTTTCGCGACGGTGGCGGCGTACTGGATGGTTTCTGGCGACTTCGACTTCTCCCCTCGCATTTTTAGATCGAAACCCTTAAGTAGTCCAGAGGAGGGCGTCGGAGGCCAGCCGAGGGGGCCACACGCTAGGGCGGCGCGCCCCCCCTACAGGCCGCGCCGGCCTATTGTCTGGGGGGCCTGGGCCTCCCCCAGGCCTGCCCTTCTGGCTCCCTGATTCTTCTGGAAAAATAAGCCCTTCGACATAAATTCCGAGGATTTTCCTGAAAGTTGAATTTCTGCACAAAAACGAAACACCAGAGCAATTCTGCTGAAAACAACGTTAGTCCGTGTTATTTGTATCCAAAATACACAAATTAGAGGCAAAACAATAGCAAAAGTGTTCGGGAAAGTAGATACGTTTTGGACGTATCAACTCCCCTCAAGCTTAGCTTATTGCTTGTCCTCAAGCAATTCAGTTAACAACTGAGTGCGATAAAAGAACTTTCACGAACACATTTGTTCATATGATGTAAATATTCTCATGATATGGCAAGTACTTAAGCAATTCATAATAAGATACATACAAATAAAATCATCTAATAGCTATGTCAATCATGGAAAAGGTACCATCAAATTAACAATAAGCATCATGAGTCATGTCTATCAGCAGGATTGCAATGTTCATAAAAGGATATGATAAAGTGGTATCTCGCTTGCCCGTATTTGTACAGCAAAACATAAATGCCTGGGCACCTTTGAAGTTCATGGAAAGACTGGAAGTAGAGATTATCAAATATAAAAGCATCAAAGTTATACCACGATTAATCACATTTTGGGACAAGCATATTATACTAAGAATGACAGTTGTGCTCTCAAGAAAGTGCTCAAAGAAAGGATGGTGACTCAACATAAAAGTAAAAGATTGGCCCTTCGTAGAGGGAAGCAGGGATTAACATGTGCTAGAGCTTTTCGTTTTTCTAAAGACAGGAGTAAAATGGTTTTGAGAGGTGTTTGTTGTTGTCAACGAATGATAGTGGGTACTCTAACTACCTCATCAACCAGACTTTCAAGAGCGGCTCCCATGAAGGACGTTATCTATACCAGCAAGGTAGATCATCCCTCTTCTCTTTTGTTTACACATATATTTTAGTTTCATTATGGATGACACTCCCCCCAACCTTTGCTTACACAAGCCATGGCTAACCGAATCCTCGGGTGCCTTCCAACATTCTCATACCATGGAGGAGTGTCTATTTGCAAATTTAAGTTTCTTACTGATAGATCAGGGCAAAACATGTGAAGAGAATTATTAGTGCAAGTTAATTAATTGGGGCTGGGAACCCCGTTGCCAGCTCTTTTTGCAAAATTATTGGATAAGCGGATGTGCCACTAGTCCATTGGTGAAAGTCTGTCAAGAGTAAATGACAAGGTTGAAAGATAAACACCACATACTTCCTCATGAGCTATAAAACATTAACACAAATTGAGAAGCATTTTGAAGGTTTAAAGGTAGCACATGAGAATTTACTTGGAATGGTTTGAAATGTCATGCATAGGTATTTATGGTGGACACTCTGGAATAACTTGGTTTTCAGGGGTTTGGAAGCACGAGCAGCGTTCCCGCTCAGTACAAGTGAAGGCTAGCAATAGACTGGGAAGCGACAATCAAGAGAGCAATAACTGTCATAATCATGCTTGCGGCAAAATAAATTAACAGAGGCATAAAAGTGATACAAGAACTCTGAGGCAAAATAAATCCTCGAGGCTTAATTGACTTTTGTTCAGTCATATGCATGCGTGAGCATGTGCCAAGTCGATTCAAGTGAATTATTCAGAGGAGGATACCACAATGTCATATCTATCTATGAATAAAGCAATGCAAGCAAATATTTATGACATGCTACTCATATTAATAGATTGGAGCTAAACATGAGAGATCATGAACTGCTAGACTTTCTTAAATGACATATACCTCACATGAACCAACTAAGCATGCTCACATGGATGAGTATATGTACAAAAATGAAAACAAATAGAGTTCATACCAGCCTCTCACCACAGTCGGATTGTCGTAGATCGTCATTATTGCCTTTCACTTGTGTAGCTTGAATAATATGGATATGAAAACCAAGCTCCAACCACCGAAGACCGCTGAACTCCATAATGAACTTTACAAAACCAAAGAAGAACAACAAATATTTTTGGTGTTTTCGAGTTGGAAACAAGAACAAAAGGAAACAAGCAAACAAAGCAAAATCTTTTTGGATTTTCTCATAGCAAACCAACGATAGCAAATAAAGCAAAATAGGAACAAGAAACCAAGATAAACAAATGGTGAAGAGAAACAGCAGAAATATTTTTGGTCTTTTTGTGTTTTAGGAAAGAAACAAAACAAAAACAAGAAAATGAAAACTAGAAGAGTCGCATAAACACAAAGCAGCAGGAATTCGTCAAACTTGACAGCAGTACAGTAATCGATTTTTAAGAAATTCTTCCGCTGCCCAAATCGAAAAGTGTTCAACTAATGAAAGTTAGATAACAACCTGGGGAACAAGCACAAAAATTGGCTTCGCAAAGTAACGTTCTGGCTGTTTTTGAGAAATTTTTTTGGTAACAGTTCAGAATCTGTTTTCAGGCAGCACTTCCCCAAATATCATCTCCCTCTTATTAGAAAACCACTTCAAGAAACTAAACAAGTATATACAAGTATCCAGCAACCATAATATGCAAAGAATGAGTGATGCCGGTATACCTCCCCCCAAGCTTAGGCTTTTGGCCTAAGTGGAGATCAATCCCATGGTGCCCATGAAGTGGCACCTCCGTAGTACGATGAAGATGGGTCCTGTTCCGGGTATGTACTCGAAGATGCACCAGGATACGTGACGGTGTAGTCGTAGGAAGGCTCGGCTTCCTCGGAGTCATGCTGCTGGTGGAAACCTCGTATCTTCAGTTGCTCATCCACCTCCTCCTTAGAGCGCGACCACGGTTTCCTGTGAATACTGAACAAATCTGGCTGTGGCAAAGGGATTTCCCTCTCTTCCCCGTCAGCAAACAACATTCTATAGACAATATTATCTAAACTAGAGTCATTTGTAACAAATTGGTGACTCTTCATAGCATCAATATCAAGCCTTATAGGAGTTAATTTCACATCAGTAGGGTCAAGAGGAAGATTTAAATATGCCAAAATGCGTGATGCAACAATTCCTCCAAAAATAGGCCCATTGTTAGACAAACGGCGAGCAACAAGAGCACCAAGATGATAAGGCGTCTCTCCAGTGAGTGCAGCAACTAGGAAAGCAAGATGATAACTAGAGGTATTGCTAGTGTTCTCTCTACCAAGAATGCTAGTAGTAAGATAATAAGCGAAATATTTAATAGCAGGGAGTTGAATGTTTCTTATCTTGCCACGCTTAATGGTGCGGCAATCATCATTGGTGATTCCTCGATAGAGCTCCAGCAAAGCCTTGGGATTGTTCTCAATCTTCTTCGCTGTACCTACAGGGGCAATATCCAATGCAGTACAAAAATCCTTCAACTTCATAGTAATAGGATCACCATAAATCCTGAATGCAACTGATGGTTGGTAGTGCTTATTGTTGAACTGAAAGCTCTCAACAAAGATTTTAGTTAGCATGTAGTATTGATCCCTCTCATCTTCCATATAAGCGGTTAAGCCCACATTATTGATAAGGACCAGGAAATCATCAAGCAACCCTGCATTACTCAGAAAGTTATAGCATGGAAAAGATGAAGCATTAGGGACTCCATTATCCTCTTCAACTTCGAAGCTCGGTGCGATGACATCCTCATTATAGGATCGTCTAATCCGAGTGGCTTCCCTTGAGGGCCTCCCCGTGCTTGTCGTCTCTTTTTCAAACACTTCTCCAAAGTTATAGTTATCCATCTTCCTTTTCTGAAATTTTCAACAAACAATATAAAATTTGATTTGGTGACATATAATTGAGGGAAACTACCATAGGAACTTGCTAGAGTACTAAACATGCATCAAAACAAATTTTTACCACTTAGAACAAGCATGCAAGCTCACTAAACATGTTACCTACAGCCCCAAAATATTCAAGATATACTCAACCAAACAAAATTCTACTTGGATAATCGGAGGAGTCACATACCGGAGAGCAAATGTGCCAAATTTTAGACAGAAATCTGGGCTGAGCAAAGAGATCGAGAAATCTTAAGCTCTTGAGCAGAAACGCGAGTGAGAGAAAACTGGTGCGAGTTTTTTTGGGAGAGAGAATGAGATGGGAGAAAGAGATGAAGTGGTGGGGCAAGGAGGGCCCCACACAACAGGGTGGCGCGCCCCCCTTGCTGGCCGCGCCGGCCTGTGGGGTGCCACCCTGGGGTGCCCCACTGGTCATCCCCAGGTGCTCCCAGGTGCCTCTTCGAAAAATAAGACCAACGGTATAATTTTTGTAATTTTTTGGAAACTTTGAAAAATGCACATTTCTGGGTGTCAAAATTATTATTACTGGGCAGAAAAAGATTTTCAAACCTCTAAGCAACTTAAGCATATTGCAAAACAAGTGGTACTACAGCAAGCAAAACAAGTGGAGGAAGAAAGAAGTGTTGTTTAGCTCTTCTATGCATATAAAATATACTTGTTAACAAGGTTGATCAAGTCTTGCCACCAAATAATTTTACATGTCATAAGAAGAAATAAACCTCAAATCAATCATGTTACCTTATATTGTATTGATACGGATCCAATCACAATAGTTTGATATCCTTCTTTGAGATCATATATAGGACAATCAATAACTCCCACTTTGACAGTTCTTGAATTGGAAATTGTATTAACTCCACATATTTTGTCAATCCTCTTGGGAAAATAGACAGTATGTTCCTTGTCATCAACATTAAAAGTGACTTTTCCTTTATTGCAATCAATAACAGCCCCTGCAGTATTAAGAAAGGGTCTCCCAAGAATAATGGACATATTATCATCTTCAGGCATTTCCAACACAACAAAATCAGTTAATATTAAGCAGTTTTGAGTAACTTGAACAGGAACATCCTCACATACACCAACAGGAATAGCAGTAGATTTATCAGCCATTTGCAAAGATATATCAGTCGGTATCAACTTATCTAAATAAAGTCTCTTATAAAGAGAAAAAGGCATCACACTAACTCCCGCTCCCAAATCACATAGAGCAGTTCTAACATAATTATTCTTGATGGAACAAGGAATAGTTGGTATACCTGGGTCGCCAAGCTTCTTTGGAACCTTGCCATTGAAAGAGTAATTAGCAAGCATAGTGGAAATCTCCTCATTAGGAATTTTCCTTTTGTTAGTGACAATATCTTTCATATACTTTGAATAAGGAGGCAATTTAATAGCATCAGTCAAAGGGATTTGCAGGAATAAAGGTTTCATCCAATCACAAAATTTATTATAGTGTTCTTCTTCCTTTGATTTTAGTTTCTTAGCAGGAAAAGGCATTTGCTTTTGAACCCAAGGTTCTCTTTCATTACCATGTTTCTCAGCAATAAAATCTTCTTTAGTATACTTTTTATTCTTAACATGCTTTTCAGGTTCATTTTCAACCTCTTCTTTATCAGAAGCATCATTCTTATCATTATCTTTATCATGCTCATTACCACTTTCAGTTTCAGCATCAGAAATAGAAATACTATTAGGATCATTAACAGGTTCAGAGGATTCTACAACATTTTTATGTTTCTTTTTCTTTTTCTTAGATGGAGCACTAGTTTCTTTAGTTCGTTGAGAATCTTGTTCAACTCTTTTGGGATGCCCCTCAGGATATAGAGGATCCTGAGTAGAAACACCACCTCTAGTTGTTACTTCATAAGCATGTTTTTCTTTAGAATTATTTTTTAACAAGTCATTTTGCACTTTAGTGAGTTGATCAATTTGAGTTTGAACCATATGAAAATGTTTAACAAGCATCTTAACATCATTGGAGGTTCTCTCCACAATACCATTTAATTCACTAATAGCACGAGAATTTTCCATTAAATGATTCTCTACTCTCATATTAAAATTATTTTGCTTAACAATATAATTATCAAACTCATCTAAGCATTGTGCAGGAGGTTTTGAATATGCAATATCTTCCCTAGTAAAGCGTTGAAGAGAGTGTACCTCAATCATGGATGAAGGGGGAGTTATCTTACATAAATCTTCTATAGGAGGTAAATTCTTCACATCTTCAGGTTTAATACCCTTCTCTTTAAGAGACTTCTTAGCTTCCCTCATATCTTCATCATTTAATTTAATCATACCCCTCTTCTTCAGTATTGGTGTCGGGGTTGGTTCAGGTGTAGTCCAATCATCATGATTCCGGCCTATTTTAGCCAATAATTCTTCAGCTTCGTCTAGAGTTCTTTTCCTGAAAACACAACCAGCACAACTATCCAAATATGCTCTAGATTCAATGGTTATTCCACTATAAAATATATCAAGTAAATCATGCTTTTCCAAATCATGTCCAGGTCGAGCTCTGATCAGAGAGCAAAATCTTGCCCAAGCTTCAGGCAACTTCTCTCCATCTTCCTGGTCAAAGCTATAAATTTTCTGCAAAGAAATATGTTGAGCACTAGCAGGAAAGTATTTCCGAAAGAAAACATCAAGTAAACCACTTGGACTATCAATAGAACCAGGAGGCAAACTATTATACCAAGTTTTAGCATCATCCTTTAATGAGAAAGGAAAAATTTTAGCAACAAAATAAGTACGCATCTTAACATCATCAGAAAACAAGCTACTCAAAGTAGAAAGCTCATTCATGTGTTCTACAACACTTTCTTTTTCAGTACCACAAAAGGGTGTTTTCTCAACAATAGATATATGAGATAAATCAAGAGAAAAATCATAATCTTTATCCTTAATGTTTATAGGAGATGTGGCAAATTTAGGATCAGGAGACAGTTTATATCTAACAGAATGTTGTGCAAGCAACTTTTTAATTTTTCTTGCATCAGTAGTAGCATTGCATTTATCAATAAAATCATCATCAAGTTCCACATAATCTTCATCAAGATCATCACTAGAGTATTCAACAGACTCTGGTGAATTAACAGGTGTAGCAGCATTTTCATTAGGAGTTTCAGTATTTTCAATTTGTCTAGACCTAGCAATTGTAGCATCTAGAAATGATCCTAACGAACCATCATTATCAAGCACAGCAGAAGCATCATCAAAATTATAAGAGGAATTTTCAGATTCAGCAGAAGTACCAGCATTTGAGGCTTGTGGTGGTGAAACAAGTTTACTTATCACAGATGGTGAATCAAGAGCAGCAGAGGTACTCAGAGTTGTACCTTTTCTTGTAGTGGATGGTAATATGGCGACTTTAGTATCGCGAGGTTTACCCATGATGGAGAATTTGCAGCGAACAATATCAATCCAAGTGAACCTCCAAATAAAGCTATGCTCCCCGGCAACGGCGCCAGAAAATAGTCTTGATGACCCACAAGTATAGGGGATCGCAACAGTCTTCGAGGGAAGTAAAACCCAATTTATTGATTCGACACAAGGGGAGCCAAAGAATATTTGTAAGCCTTAACAGCGGAGTTGTCAATTCAGCTGCACCTGAAAACAGACTTGCTCGCAGTAGTTTATCAGTAGCAACAGTTTTATAGCAGTAACAGTAGTGAAATATAAGCAGCAGTGTAATAAAGACAGCAGTAGTGATTATAGTAAACAACAGGATTAAAATACTGTAGGCATATGGATGGATGAACGGGCGCTGCATGGATAAGATAACTCATGTAATAATCAAGACTAGGCATTTGCAGATAATAATAAAACATTATCAAAGTACTAAATGACCATAGGCATGTGTTCTGTATATAGTCGTACGTGCTCGCAATGAGAAACTTGCACAACATCTTTTGTCCTACCAGCCGGTGGCAGCCGGGCCTCTAGGGAAACTACTGGTAATTAAGGTACTCCTTTTAATAGAGTACCGGAGCAAAGCATTAACACTCCGTGAACACATGTGATCCTCATATCACAGCCTTCCCCTCCGGTTGTCCCAAGTTCTGTCACTTTGGGGCCTCGGGTTCCGGACAGCAATATGTGTATACAATTTGTAGGTAAGATCATAAAACAATGAATATCATCATTAATCAATAACATGTTCAGATCTGAAATCATGGCACTCGGGCCCTAGTGACAAGCATTAAGCATAACAAGTTGCAACAATATCATAAAAGTACCAACAACGGATACTAGGCACCATGCCCTAACAATCTTATGGCTATTACATGAACAATCTCATCCAATCCCTATCACCCCCTTCAGCCTACAGCGGGGATTTACTCACACATGGATGGGGGAAGCATGGATGGTCGATGGAGAGGCGTCGGTGGCGATGATGGTGATGATCTCCTCCAATTCCCGTCCCGGCAAGGTGCCAGAACGGAGTTTCTGGTCCCGAAATAGGGTTTTCGATGGCGGCGGAGTTCTGGATGTCTTCTTGCTCCGTGGGTCTTCTGTAAAAATAGGCCCATTGCAATTATTTCCGGGGATTTTCCTGAAAGTTGATTTTCTGCAAAAAATAAGACACTAGGGTGAAACAAGTTTACTTATCACAGATGGTGAATCAAGAGCAGCAGAGGTACTCAGAGTTGTACCTTTTCTTGTAGTGGATGGTAATATGGCGACTTTAGTATCGCGAGGTTTACCCATGATGGAGAATTTGCAGCGAACAATATCAATCCAAGTGAACCTCCAAATAAAGCTATGCTCCCGGCAACGGCGCCAGAAAATAGTCTTGATGACCCACAAGTATAGGGGATCGCAACAGTCTTCGAGGGAAGTAAAACCCAATTTATTGATTCGACACAAGGGGAGACAAAGAAGACTTGAAAGCCTTAACAACGGAGTTGTCAATTCAGCTGCACCTGGAAACAGACTTGCTCGCAAGAGTTTATCAGTAGCAACAGTTTTATAGCAGTAGCAGTAGTGAAATATCAGCAGAAGTGTAACAAAGACAGCAGTAGTGATTATAGTAAACAACAGGATTAAAATACTGTAGGCACAGGGATGGATGAACGGGCGTTGCATGGATGAGAGAAACTCATGTAACAATCAAGATAGGGCATTTGCAGATAGTAATAAAACGGTATCCAAGTACTAATCAATCAGTAGGCATGCGTTCCATATTTAGTCGTACGTGCTCGCAATGAGAAACTTGCACAACATCTTTTGTCCTACCAGCCGGTGGCAGCCGGGCCTCTAGGGAATCTACTGGAAATTAAGGTACTCCTTTTAATAGAGCACCGGAGCAAAGCATTAACACTCCGTGAACACATGTGATCCTCACATCACCGCCTTCCCCTCCGGTTGTCCCAATTTCTGTCACTTTGGGGCCTCGGGTTCCGGACAGCAACATGTGTATACAACTTGCAGGTAAGATCAATAAACAATGAATATCATCATGAAACAATAACATGTTCAGATCTGAGATCATGGCACTCGGGCCCTAGTGACAAGCATTAAGCATAACAAGTTGCAACAATATCATAAAAGCACCAACAACGGATACTAGACACTATGCCCTAACAATCTTATGACTATTACATGACCAATCTCATCCAATCCCTACCATCCCCTTCAGCCTACAGCGGGGGAATTACTCACACATGGATGGGGGAAACATGGCTGGTCGATGGAGAGGCGTCGGTGGTGATGATGGTGATGATCTCCTCCAATTCCCTGTCCCGGCGAGGTGCCAGAATGGAGTTTCTGGTCCCGAGACGGAGTTTCGCGACGGTGGCGGCGTACTGGATGGTCTCTGGCGACTTCGACTTCTCCCCTCGCGTTTTTAGATCGAAACCCTTAAGTAGTCCAGAGGAGGGCGTCGGAGGCCAGCCGAGGGGGCCACACGCTAGGGCGGCGCGCCCCCCCTACAGGCCGCGCCGACCTATTGTCTGGGGGGCCTGGGCCTCCCCCAGGCCTGCCCTTCTGGCTCCCTGATTCTTCTGGAAAAATAAGCCCTTCGACATAAATTCCGAGGATTTTCCTGAAAGTTGAATTTCTGCATAAAAACGAGACACCAGAGCAATTCTGCTGAAAACAGCGTTAGTCCGTGTTAGTTGTATCCAAAATACACAAATTAGAGGCAAAACAATAGCAAAAGTGTTCGGGAAAGTAGATACGTTTTGGACGTACCAGGGTTCCCAACGGACGTGTGCTTCACGCGTCATCAAGCATATTTTCTGGCGCCGTTGCCGGGGAGATCAAGAAACACTGCAAGGGGAGTCTCTCACATCCAATCTCTTTACTTTGTTTATTGTTTTCCTTTATTTTATTTTTCTGTCTTGTTTGCTTTCTTTATATCGAAAACACACAAAAAAATTGTTACTTGCATTTAATTTATTTGGCGAAAACTCCCTACCGATATGACTACAAAGCTATTTCCTTTAGATTCTGCAATTATATCTTTTTGTTTCTTTTTTTTATTTCTCTAGTTAGGCTTAATGGAAAACAACAAAAATATTAGAGGTCTTTATAGTATTTATCTTGAGTTAGGACATGAGGTGTTTGAAGAGAAAATTAAAAAACCTATGGAACTTTATATGCATGCTAACGGCAATGTTATTAGTATGAATGCTTTGAACACCATTGTTGCTAATGCTATGTAAAATTCTAAGCTTGGGGAAGCTGGTTTTGAGGAGCATGATATTTTTAGTCCCTCAAGCATGGAGGAGAAAATTTACTTTGATGATACTTTACCTCCTATATATGATGATTATAATGATGACTATCATATTTTCAGTCCACCTACTATTGAGGAGAAAATTAATTATGATTACAATATTCCTCCTATATATGATGATTATGGTGATGAGAATAATAATGATAGCTATCTTATTGAATTTGCTCCCACTACAATTAATAGTAATGACTATGCTTATGTGGAGAGTAATAATTTTATGCATGTAGCTCATGATAAGAATGTTTCATGTGATAGTTATATTGTTGAGTTTTTTCATGATGCTACTGAAAATCTTTATGAGAGAGGACAATATGGTTGTAGGGATTTTCATGTTACTAAAACACCTCTCTTTTTGCTTAAAATCTTGAAGTTGCGCTTGTCTTGTTTTCCTATGCTTATTGCATTATGCTTACATAACTTGTTTATTTACAAGATTCATTTTCATAGGAAGTGGGTTAGACTTAAAAGTGTTTCTTATTTGCTTTTGATGCTCTCTTTTGTTTCAACTCTTATTTCTTGCGAGAGCATCATTAAAATTACTGAGCCCATCTTAATGGCTATAAAGAAAAGCACTTCTTGGGAGATAACCCATGTTTTTATTTTGCTACTGTTTTGTTGTGTCTTGGAAGTTATTACTACTGTAGCAACCTGTCCTTATCATGTTTATTTCGTTTTTGTGCCAAGTGAAGTCTTTGATAGTAAAGTTGATACTAGATTTGGATTTCTGCGCAGAAACAGATTTTTAGCTGTCACGAATTTGAGTTGATCTATCTGTAGGAAACTCGTAAAATCTTGAAAAAATTCATGCGTGATTCTCAGATATGTACGCAACTTTCATTCAATTTGAGCTTTTTCATCTGAGCCTGTTAAGTGCCTCGAAAAAATTCGTCTTTACGGACTGTTCTGTTTTGACAGATTCTGCCTTTTATTTCGCATTGCCTCTTTTACTGCGTTGAGTGGATTTCTTTGCTCCATTAACTTTTAGTAGCCTTGGGTAATGTCCAGAAGTGTTGGGAATGATTGTGTCCTTGCTGTACATGTGAATTTTTGATTATGCACTAACCCTCTAATGCGATTGCTTTGAGTCTGGTGTGAAGGAAGTTTTCAAGGATCAAGAGAGGAGGATGATATGATATGATCAAGAAGAGTGAAAAGTCTAAGCTTGGGGATGCCCCCGTGGTTCATCCCTGCATATTTCAAGAAGACTCAAGCATCTAAGCTTGGGGATGCCCAAGGCATCCCCTTCTTCATCAACAACTTATCAGGTTACCTCTAGTGAAACTATATTTTTATTCCGTCACATCTTATGTACTTTACTTGGAGCGTCTGTTTGTTTTTATTTTTGTTTATGTTTGAATAAAATAGGATCCTAGCATTCATTGTGTGGGAGAAAGACACGCTCCGCTTTTTCATATGAACACTTGTGTTCTTAGTTTTACTTTTAATGTTCATGGCGAAAGTTGAAAGCCGCTTCATTTATTGCTATTTGGTTGGAAACATAAAATGCTTCATGTGGTAATTGGTATATTGTCTTGAATAATTTGATACTTGGCAATTGTTTTGAGCTCTCAAGTAGATCATGTTTAAGCTCTTGCATCATGTGGTTTAAACCTATTAGTGGAGAACTACCGTAGAGCTTGTTGAAATTTGGTTTGCATGATTGGTCTCTCTAAAGTCTAGATATTTTCTGGTAAAAGTGTTTGAGCAACAAGGAAGACAGTGTAGAGTCTTATAATGCTTGCAATATGTTCTTATGTAAGTTTTTCTGTACCGGTTCGTACTTGTGTTTGCTTCAAACAACCTTGCTAGACCAAGCCTTGTACTGAGAGGGAATGCTTCTCGTGCATCCAAAACCTTGAGCCAAAACTTATGCCATTTGTGTCCACCATAACTACCTACTATGTGGTATTTTTCTGCCATTCTAAAGTAAATTGCTTGCGTGCTACTTTTAAAAACTCATCATATTACTTTGTGTTGACAATTATCCATGAGATATACATGTTGAAAGTTGAAAGCAACTGCTGAAACTTAAATCTTCCTTTGTGTTGCTTCAAAACCTTCTATTAAGAATCTATTGCTTTATGAGTTAACTCTTATGCAAGACTTATTGATGCTTGTCTTGAAAGTACTATTCATGAAAAGTCTTTGCTATATGATTCAGTTGTTTAGTCATTATCTTTTTGTTAGCAAACTATAGACCATTGCTTCGAATCACTTCATTCATCTCATATGCTTTACAATAGTATTGATCAAGATTATGATAGTAGCATGTCACTTCAGAAATTATCCTTGTTATCGTTTACCTACTCGAGGGCGAGTAGGAACTAAGCTTGGGGATGCTTGATACGTCTCAAACGTATCTATAATTTCTTATGTTCCATGCTAGTTTTATGACAATACTCACATGTTTTATATACACTTTACATCATTTTGATGCATTTTCCGGTACTAACCTATTAACAAGATGCCGAAGCGCCAGTTCCTGTTTTCTGCTGTTTTTGGTTTCAGAAATCTTACACAGGAAATATTCTCGGAATTGGACGAAACAAAAGCACACGGTCTTATTTTCCACGGAGCCTTCCAGAACACCGGAGAGGAGACGAAGAGGGGCCACGAGGCGGCCACACCATAAGGGGGCGGCCCCACCCCTGGCCGCGCCGCCATATGGGGTGGGCCCCTCGGGCGTCCCTCGACTCTGCCCCTTCGCCTATATAATCCTTCTGTCGCGAAAACCCTAGTACCGAGAGCCACGATACGAGAAAAGTTACTGAGACGCCGCCGCCGTCAACCCTACCTCGGGGGGTTCTGAAGATCGCCTCCGGCACCCTGCCGGAGAGGGGAATCATCACCGGAGGGCTCTACATCACCATGCCCGCCTCCGGACTGATGCGTGAGTAGTTCATCCTTGGACTATGGGTCCATAGCAGTAGCTAGATGGTTGTCTTCTCCTCTTGTGCTATCATGTTTAGATCTTGTGAGCTGCCTATCATGATCAAGATTATCTATTTGTAATGCTACATGTTGTGTTTGTTGGGATCCGATGAATATGGAATACTATGTCAAGTTGATTATTGATCTATCATATATGTTATTTATGTTCTTGCATGCTCTCCGTTGCTAGTAGAGGCTCTGGCCAATTATACTTGTGACTCCAAGAGGGAGTATTTATGCTCGATAGTGGGTTCATGCCTCCATTGAATCTGGGACGGTGACAGAAAGTTCTAAGGTTGTGGATGTGCTATTGCCACTAGGGATAAAACATCAATGCTTTGTCTAAGGATATTTGTATTGTTTACATTACGCACAGTACTTAATGCAATTGTCTGTTGTTTGCAACTTAATACTGGAAGGGGTGCGGATGCTAACCCGAAGGTGGACTTTTTAGGCATAGATGCATGCTGGATAGCGGTCTATGTTCTTTGTCGTAATGCCCTAAGTAAATCTCATAGTAGTCATCATGATATGTATATGCTTCTCTATTTGTCAATTGCCCAACTGTAATTTGTTCACCCAACATGCTATTTATCTTATTGGAGAGACACCACTAGTGAACTGTGGACCCCGGTCCATTCTTTTACATCTGAAATACAACCTACTGCAATCATTGTTCTCTGTTGTTCTTTGCAAGCAAACATCATTCTCCACACCATACATTTAATCCTTTGTTTATAGCAAGCCGGTGAGATTGACAACCTCACTGTTAAGTTGGGGCAAAGTATTTTGATTGTGTTGTGCAGGTTCCATGTTGGCGCCGGAATCCCTGGTGTTGCACCGCACTACACTCCTTCACCAACAACCTTCACGTGGCCTTCATCTCCTACTGGTTCGATAACCTTGGTTTCTTACTGAGGGAAAACTTGCTACTGTACGCATCACACCTTCCTCTTGGGGTTTGATACGTCTCCGACGTATCGATAATTTCTTGTGTTCCATGCCACATTATTGATGATATCTACATGTTTTATGCACACTTTATGTCATATTTGTGCATTTTCTGGAACTAACCTATTAACAAGATGCCGAAGTGCCGATTCTTTGTTTTCTGCTGTTTTTGGTTTCAGAAATCCTAGTAACGAAATATTCTCGGAATTGGACGAAATCAACGCCCAGGGTCCTATTTTGACACGAAGCTTCCAGAAGACCGAAGAGGAGACGAAGTGGGGCCACGAGGTGGCCAGACTATAGGGCGGCGCGGCCCAAGCCCTGGCCGCGCCGGCCTGTAGTGTGGGCCCCTCGTGCCGCCTCTTGACCTGCCCTTCCGCCTACAAATAGCCTCCGTCGCGAAACCCCCAGTACCGAGAGCCACGATACGGAAAACCTTACTGAGACGCCGCCGCCGCCAATCCCATCTCGGGGGATTCTGGAGATCTCCTCCGGCACCCTGCCGGAGAGGGGATTCATCTCCCGGAGGACTCTACGCCGCCATGGTCGCCTCCGGAGTGATGAGTGAGTAGTCTACCCCTGGACTATGGGTCCATAGCAGTAGCTAGATGGTTGTCTTCTCCTCATTGTGCTTCATTGTTGGATCTTGTGAGCTGCCTAACATGATCAAGATCATCTATCTGTAATTCTATATGTTGCGTTTGTTGGGATCCGATGAATAGAGAATACTTGTTATGTTGATTATCAAAGTTATGTCTATGTGTTGTTTATGATCTTGCATGCTCTCCGTTACTAGTAGATGCTCTGGCCAAGTAGATGCTTGTAACTCCAAGAGGGAGTATTTATGCTCGATAGTGGGTTCATGTCTCCGTGAATCTGGGGAAGTGACAGAAATCTCTAAGATTATGGATGTGTTGTTGCCACTAGGGATAAAACATTGATGCTATGTCTAAGGATGTAGTTATTGATTACATTACGCGCAATACTTAATGCAATTGTCTGTTGTTAGCAACTTAATACTGGAGGGGGTTCGGATGATAACCTGAAGGTGGACTTTTTAGGCATAGATGCATGCTGGATAGCGGTCTATGTACTTTGTCGTAATGCCCAATTAAATCTCACAATATTCATCATAATATGTATGTGCATGGTCATGCCCTCTTTATTTGTCAATTGCCCAACTGTAATTTGTTCACCCAACATGTTGTTTATCTTATGGGAGAGACACCTCTAGTGAACTGTGGACCCCGGTCCTATTCTTTACATCGCATACAATCTACTGCAATACTTGTTTTACTGTTTTCTGCAAACAATCATCTTCCACACAATACTGTTAATCCTTTGTTACAGCAAGCCGGTGAGATTGACAACCTCACTGTTTCGTTGGGGCAAAGTACTTGGTTTGTGTTGTGCAGGTTCCACGTTGGCGCCGGAATCCCTGGTGTTGCGCCGCACTACATCCCGCCGCCATCAACCTTCAACGTGCTTCTTGACTCCTACTGGTTCGATTAAACCTTGGTTTCTTTCTGAGGGAAAACTTGCTGCTGTGCGCATCATACCTTCCTCTTGGGGTTCCCAACGAACGTGTGACTTACACGCCATCAAGCTCTTTTTCTGGCGCCGTTGCCGGGGAGATCAAGACACGCTGCAAGGGGAGTCTCCACATCCCAATCTCTTTACTTTGTTTTTGTCTTGCTTTATTTTATTTACTACTTTGTTTGCTGCACTAAATCAAAATACAAAAAAATTAGCTGCTAGTTTTACTTTATTTGCTATCTTGTTTGCTATATCAAAAACACAAAAAAATTAGTTACTTGCATTTACTTTATCTAGTTTGCTTTATTTACTGTTGCTAAAATGAATACTCCTAAAAATACTAAGTTGTGTGACTTCACAACCACAAATAATAATGATTTCTTATGCACACCTATTGCTCCACCTGCTACTACAGCAGAATTCTTTGAAATTAAACACCTTTCTTGAATCTTGTTATGCGAGAGCAATTTTCTGGTCTTAGTTCTGATGATGCTGCTGCCCATCTCAATAATTTTGTTGAATTATGTGAAATGCAAAAGTATAAAGATGTAGATGGTGACATTATAAAATTAAAATTGTTCCCTTTCTCATTAAGAGGAAGAGCTAAAGATTGGTTGCTATCTCTGCCTAAGAATAGTATTGATTCCTGGACTAAATGCAAGGATGTTTTTATTGGTAGATATTATCCCCCTGCTAAAATTATATCTTTGAGGAGTAGCATAATGAATTTTAAACAATTAGATACTGAGCATGTTGCACAAGCATGGGAAAGAATGAAATCTTTGGTTAAAAATTGCCCAACCCATGGACTGACTACTTGGATGATCATCCAAACCTTTTATGCAGGACTGAATTTTTCTTCGCGGAACCTATTGGATTCAGCTGCTGGAGGTACCTTTATGTCCATCACTCTTGGTGAAGCAACAAAGCTTCTTGATAATATGATGATCAACTACTCTGAATGGCACACGGAAAGAGCTCCATAAGGTAAGAAGGTAAATTATGTCGAAGAAACCTCTTCCTTGAGTGATAAGATTGATGCTATTATGTCTATGCTTGTGAATGGTAGGACTAATGTTGATCCTAATAATGTTCCGTTAGCCTCATTGGTTGCTCAAAATTCTAGGCCATATCCTGCTAATGGTAACTCTTATGGTAGATATGTTTCACCTAATGAGGAAAAGATGTTAGAAATTGAAAGATCCACCAAGAGCTTTATGCAATCACAATATGAGCAAAATAAATTGTTTACTAAAACTATGAATGAACAATCTACCTTGTTGAAGAATATAGGAAATCAACTTGAAAATCTGAATATCGAGATCTCTGGGTTGCAAACTAAACTTGCAAATGCTGAAAACCGAATCTCATACATGTCTGCGTCACAATCTTCTTTAATTAATAAAATGGCTGCTAAACCTGAGGATATTGAAAATAAAATTGTTACTACAGCAAATGCCATCCAAGTTAGAATTAATGAGAATATAAGATTGATGGCTGAATTGCGTGCTAGGTGGGATAGAGAAGAAAATGAAAAACTAGCTAAAGAGAAGAATGTAGCTAAAGTTTGGACTATTACCACCACTAGTAATGCTAATGCTACACAAGTTGCTGCACCTCCTACTATTACTAATAAAAGAATTGGTGTTAGCAATGTTTCCACTTCTAATGCAAAGCGCGAGAAACTGTCTGAAACTGCTAAAACTGCTGAAACTGCCTGTGATAAAACTGCTGAAATTTTTTTCCAACATTGGGGATGATGATCCCATTGCTTTAGATTATAATGGTTTAAATTTTGATGATTTCAACATCTCTGAAGTTATAAAGTTCTTGCAAAAACTTGCTAAAAGTCCTAATGCTAGTGCTATAAATTTGGCTTTCACGCAACATATTACAAATGCTCTCATAAAAGCTAGAGAAGAGAAACTAGAGCGCGAAGCCTCTATTCCTAGAAAGCTAGAGGATGGTTGGGAGCCCATCATTAAGATGAAGGTTAAAGATTTTGATTGTAATGCTTTATGTGATCTTGGTGCAAGTATTTCTGTTATGCCTAAGAAAATCTATAACATGCTTGACTTGCCACCACTGAAAAATTGTTATTTGGATGTTAATCTTGCTGATCATTCTACAAAGAAACCTTTGGGGAAAGTTGATAATGTTCGCATTACCGTTAACAATAACCTTGTCCCCGTTGATTTTTTTGTCTTGGATATTGAATGCAATGCATCTTGTCCCATTATATTGGGAAGACCTTTTCTTCGAACTGTTGGTGCTATCATTGATATGAAGGAAGGTAATATTAAATATCAATTTCCTCTCAAGAAAGGTATGGAACACTTCCCTAGAAAGAGAATGAAGTTACCTTATGATTCTATTATTAGAACAAATTATGATGTTGATGCTTCGTCTCTTGATAATACTTGATACTCACTTTCTGCGCCTAGCTGAAAGGCGTTAAAGAAAAGCGCTTATGGGAGACAACCCATGTTTTTACTACAGTACTTTGTTTTTATTTTGTGTCTTGGAAGTTGTTTACTATTGTAGCAACCTCTCCTTATCTTAGTTTAGTGTTTTATTGTGCCAAGTAAAGTCTTTGATAGTAAAGTTCATACTAGATTTGGATTACTGCGCAGTTTCAGATTTCTTTGCTGTCATGAATTTCGACCTGCCTCCCTGTAGGTAGCTCAGAAAATTAAGCCAATTTACTTGCGTGATCCTCAGATATGTACGCAAATTTTATTCAATTTGGGAATTTTCATTTGAGCAAGTCTGGTGCCATTTTAAAATTCGTCTTTACGAACTGTTCTGTTTTGACAGATTCTGCCTTTTATTTCGCATTGCCTCTTTTGCTATGTTGGATGAATTTCTTTGATCCATTAATGTCCAGTAGCTTTATGCAATGTCCAGAAGTGGTAAGAATGATTATGTCACCTCTGAACATGTTAATTTTTATTGTGCACTAACCCTCTCATGAGTTGTTTCGAGTTTGGTGTGGAGGAAGTTTTCAAGGATCAAGAGAGGAGTATGATGCAATATGATCAAGGAGAGTGAAAGCTCTAAGCTTGGGGATGCCCCGGTGGTTCACCCCTGCATATATCAAGAAGACTCAAGCGTCTAAGCTTGGGGATGCCCAAGGCATCCCCTTCTTCATCGACAACATTATCAGGTTCCTCCCCTGAAACTATATTTTTATTCCGTCAAATCTTATGTGCTTTTCTTGGAGCGTCGGTTTGTTTTGTTTTTTTGTTTTGTTTGAATAAAATGGATCCTAGCATTCACTGTATGGGAGAGAGACACGCTCCGCTGTAGCATATGGACAAGTATGTCCTTAGGCTTTACTCATAGTATTCATGGCGAAGTTTCTTCTTCGTTAAATTGTTATATGGTTGGAATTGGAAAATGATACATGTAGTAAGTTGCTAAAATGTCTTGTATAATGTGATACTTGGCAATTGTTGTGCTCATGTTTAAGCTCTTGCATCATATGCTTTGCATCCATTAATGAAGAAATACATAGAGCATGCTAAAATTTGGTTTGCATATTTGGTTTCTCTAAGGTCTAGATAATTTCTAGTATTGAGTTTGAACAACAAGGAAGACGGTGTAGAGTCTTATAATGTTTTCAATATGTCTTTTATGTGAGTCTTGCTGCACCGGTTCATCCTTGTGTTTGTTTCAAATAAGCCTTGCTAGCCTAAACCTTGTATCGAGAGGGAATACTTCTCATGCATCCAAAATACTTGAGCCAACCACTATGCCATTTGTGTCCACCATACCTACCTACTACATGGTATTTCTCCGCCATTCCAAAGTATATTGCTTGAGTGCTACCTTTAAATTCCATCATTCACCTTTGCAATATATAGCTCATGGGACAAATAGCTTAAAAACTATTGTGGTATTGAATATGTACTTATGCACTTTATCTCTTATTAAGTTGCTTGTTGTGCGATAACCATGTTTCTGGGGACGCCATCAACTATTCTTTGTTGAATATCATGTGAGTTGCTATGCATGTCCGTCTTGTCTGAAGTAAGAGAGATCTACCACCTTATGGTTAAGCATGCATATTGTTAGAGAAGAACATTGGGCCGCTAACTAAAGCCATGATCCATGGTGGAAGTTTCAGTTTTGGACAATATCCTCAATCTCATATGAGAATAATAATTGTTGCCACATGCTTATGCATTAAAGAGGAGTCCATTATCTGTTGTCCATGTTGTCCCGGTATGGATGTCTAAGTTGAGAATAATCAAAAGCGAGAAATCCAAAATGCGAGCTTTCTCCTTAGACCTTTGTACAGGCGGCATGGAGGTACCCCTTTGTGACACTTGGTTAAAATATGTGCATTGCGATGATTCGGTAGTCCAAGCTAATTAGGACAAGGTGCGGGCACTATTAGTATACTATGCATGAGGCTTGCAACTTGTAAGATATAATTTACATGATACATATGCTTTATTACTACCGTTGACAAAATTGTTTCATGTTTTCAAAATCAAAGCTCTAGCACAAATATAGCAATCGATGCTTTTCCTCTATGGAGGACCATTCTTTTACTTTTATTGTTGAGTCAGTTCACCTATTTCTCTCCACCTCAAGAAGCAAACACTTGTGTGAACTGTGCATTGATTCCTACATATTTGCATATTGCACTTATTATATTACTCTATGTTGACAATATCCATGAGATATACATGTTACAAGTTGAAAGCAACCGCTGAAACTTAATCTTCCTTTGTGTTGCTTCAATGCTTTTACTTTGAATTATTGCTTTATGAGTTAACTCTTATGCAAGACTTATTGATGCTTGTCTTGAAGTACTATTCATGAAAAGTCTTTGCTTTATGATTCGCTTGTTTACTCATGACATTTACATTGTTTTGATCGCTGCATTCACTACATATGCTTTACAAATAGTATGATCAAGGTTATGATGGCATGTCACTCCAGAAATTATCTTTGTTATCGTTTTACCTGCTCGGGACGAGCAGAACTAAGCTTGGGGATGCTGATACGTCTCCGACGTATCGATAATTTCTTGTGTTCCATGCCACATTATTGATGATATCTACATGTTTTATGCACACTTTATGTCATATTTGTGCATTTTCTGGAACTAACCTATTAACAAGATGCCGAAGTGCCGATTCTGTTTTTCTGCTGTTTTTGGTTTCAGAAATCCTAGTAACGAAATATTCTCGGAATTGGACGAAATCAACGCCCAGGGTCCTATTTTGCCACGAAGCTTCCAGAAGACCGAAGAGGAGACGAAGTGGGGCCACGAGGTGGCCAGACTATAGGGCGGCGCGGCCCAAGCCCTGGCCGCGCCGGCCTGTAGTGTGGCCCCCTCGTGCCGCCTCTTGACCTGCCCTTCCGCCTACAAATAGCCTCCGTCGCGAAACCCCCAGTACCGAGAGCCACGATACGGAAAACCCATCGAGACGCCGCCGCCGCCAATCCCATCTCGGGGGATTCTGGAGATCTCCTCCGGCACCCTGCCGGAGAGGGGATTCATCTCCCGGAGGACTCTACGCCGCCATGGTCGCCTCCGGAGTGATGAGTGAGTAGTCTACCCCTGGACTATGGGTCCATAGCAGTAGCTAGATGGTTGTCTTCTCCTCATTGTGCTTCATTGTTGGATCTTGTGAGCTGCCTAACATGATCAAGATCATCTATCTGTAATTCTATATGTTGCGTTTGTTGGGATCCGATGAATAGAGAATACTTGTTATGTTGATTATCAAAGTTATGTCTATGTGTTGTTTATGATCTTGCATGCTCTCCGTTACTAGTAGATGCTCTGGCCAAGTAGATGCTTGTAACTCCAAGAGGGAGTATTTATGCTCGATAGTGGGTTCATGTCTCCGTGAACTGGGAAGTGACAGAAATCTCTAAGATTATGGATGTGCTATTGCCACTAGGGATAAAACATTGATGCTATGTCTAAGGATGTAGTTATTGATTACATTACGCGCAATACTTAATGCAATTGTCTGTTGTTAGCAACTTAATACTGGAGGGGGTTCGGATGATAACCTGAAGGTGGACTTTTTAGGCATAGATGCATGCTGGATAGCGGTCTATGTACTTTGTCGTAATGCCCAATTAAATCTCACAATACTCATCATAATATGTATGTGCATGGTCATGCCCTCTTTATTTGTCAATTGCCCAACTGTAATTTGTTCACCCAACATGCTGTTTATCTTATGGGAGAGACACCTCTAGTGAACTGTGGACCCCGGTCCTATTCTTTACATCGCATACAATCTCGCAATACTTGTTTCTTGTTTTTACGCAAACAATCATCTTCCACACAATACGGTTAATCCTTTGTTACAGCAAGCCGGTGAGATTGACAACCTCACTGTTTCGTTGGGGCAAAGTACTTGGTTTGTGTTGTGCAGGTTCCACGTTGGCGCCGGAATCCCTGGTGTTGCGCCGCACTACATCCCGCCGCCATCAACCTTCAACGTGCTTCTTGACTCCTACTGGTTCGATTAAACCTTGGTTTCTTTCTGAGGGAAAACTTGCTGCTGTGCGCATCATACCTTCCTCTTGGGGTTCCCAACGAACGTGTGACTTACACGCCATCAGGGTTCCCAACGGACGTGTGCTTCACGCGTCATCAGTTGCACTTTTATACCTTTTTCGGCACTAAACTATTAATAAGATGCCACAGTGCCAGTTCCCTATTTCTGTTGTTTCGTATTTCAGAAAAGTTTTACATGAAATATTCTCGGAATTGGACGAAACAAAAGCTGAAGTCAATATTTTCCGTAACGAAGACAGAGTCCAGAGGGGAGACAAAGAGGAGCCACATGGGGGCCAAATGTAACATCCCTGTTTTGCTAAACCCTAATTAGGAGTTGTTTGTGCATTCATGAGCATCATTTAAAATACATTAGGAAAAAATTGCATTTTAAAAGTGAAGTGGAAACCCTAAATTTCAAAGTTCTACCTCTATTTGAAATGTTTCAAACCTTCAAAATCTTGTGGTGTGATATTTTTGAAATGATCAATGATGCCACATAATGTTGGTACACGATTTTGGAAATTTATGGTTTTCAAAAATAGCCCAAAAGAATAAGTACAAATGGTTTTAGCCCTGTTTTTAATTGTTTTTAGGAAAACAGCAAAGGGCAGGGGGTTTTGGGCAAATATGCCCTTGTCTTCTTCCTTCACACAGGCAGAGAGCTGCCTGGCAGCCCTCCCGCCATTGATCCCGGTGAGGAGATGCCCGCCGCCACCGATGCTCCTCCAGGGGATAAGACCGCCGTGGCGCCTCCCTCTCTCTCCCTTATCTTCTCCCTCTCCCTGGACCTCTCCTTTCTTCTCTGTGAGCCCCGCCCGAAACCCTACCCCGGCCAGACCTCGCCGTCGCCGCCGTCGCCGACCTCCCCACGCCAAGCCACCGACGCCAATAGCTCCGCCTTGACGCCGTCTACCTCCTCCACCTCGCAGCTGCCGCCGGGGAGCTCCCAATCGGCCCAATCGACGGGAGCCCGACCCGCCGACATCCGCCGCTCGCCGGAGCTCCGAGCCTCCCCTCGCCTCGCCATCGCCACCAGCGGCACCAGGGTGAGCAGGCGGTCCTCCCTGTGCCCCTAGCCCTCCCCCTCTCGTTCTCTACCGCCGCCACCACGCGAGCCTGCAAGCGCCGCCGTCGGCCATCGCCGCCGTGGTCGCTCCGGCGACCATTGGTGGGCGGCGCCGCCACCAAAAGGCTCGCCGCGTCGAGCTGCGTCCGTAGCCCCGGCGCACGCGCCCGAATTCGGCCTCAATCCGCCGATTGCTGCTCAACCTGAGAGCTCAAGGTCGTGCTGACATCAGCATGATGTCAGCATGACGCAGTAAATCGTTTTCCTTTTTCTGTTTTGTTATTTATTAATTTCAGAAACTTGTATAATTCATATCTTTTTCATATTAATTCAGAAAAAGATGTGTAATATACTGAAATGTTCAGAAAAACATTCTCTACATGTTTAGATGTAGTTCATGCATCATTGCAATAATTAAAACTGCATAAGTAGTGAAACCCTAATTAACCCCTCTCATATGTCGGGGTCCGATATCGATACCCCTTAAATTGAGCAATGCACCTAGGGTTACTTCAATTCCTCTAATATGACATGTCATTCATATTGTCTAGGCATTGCATTATACCATGTGTTGATTGTTCTTTACCTTTCCGGTATTTGCTTCTTCGCGATCGATAGAGCACGAGTCCGAGATGATGAAGATCAACGACACTGATGATCAAATCTTGTCCACCGACGAACAAGTCAAGCATGCATCGAAGATCCACATTGGTTGGTCAGGGACAAAGGCAAGCCCTAGCCTGGTTCATATATAATTTTGAAATGCTTTTACTCTGGTTCCTTCATATTGCATGCGATTCAACTGTCTTTGATCGATAGGTAGAGTTACCCTATCTGTTGCATGTCCTACCTTTGTAGCCTCAAATCCATGATCCACTGCTCCTAGCATAACTAGGTGTGGCATGTGTGCATCGCTAGAGCCTTTATATCTTTATGCTTAGCCATGCTTAGTATGTTACGCTACTACTCTGGTCTTCGGACTGGAGTCTTACAATGAAATGAATCTAGCATGATAGGTTGATGTGGTAAGTGTAGAGATGTTGTTAAACATGATTAAAGGCTCAGACGAGAGGCCACATTGGGATGTGGTGGGTTGTTTCGTTTCTGCCGACCCTAGGAACCGAGTTCTCGCCTCTTGAACCAAGACTGAGCGTACAACCGCACGAGGCCCTATTATGGTACCCTCTCGACTCACTAACTTGCCTAGTAGATTCCATGAGTCACATAGTTTGCGCGTTATCTGGACATATGCATTGCATTCTGCTTTGGGGGAAAAGGTACATAACAGGTAGGTAAGCGTGGCCGTGGTGGCTGGGGGTTGCGGCCCCTGGGGAAACCCACCTCGCCTCACATCGTTAAGGACCGACTTCGGGACTTGACCCGTTACGGCGGAACAATCCTTAGCGCGTGACTCATGGTCTCGGCGGCAACAAGGTAAAGGTCGTGGTCAACCACCCTCTGCCGGCTTTCCAAGGAAGAGAGCTAATGATTCTGGCATTAAGAGTCGGTTGGTACGTGTGGTTAAAGTTGTGCACCCCTGCAGGGTTATGAATCTTTTCGAAAAGTCGTGTCCACGGTTACAGACGACTTGGGAATGGATTATGTGATCATAGACAACTTTAACCTGATCGTAAAACTTGGCAAACAATGTGTGTTTACGGATACCTTCTTCGGGTGTTGAGGGGGTGATCCGAGGATACACTACAAGAAAAGTTCTGATAGACAACGTCTCAAAATCGTCCGCTAAGGGGTATTTTTCGTCGCCTATGGGCCTAACCCGACGATATGGGTTCTGTTGTGGAAACTGCGTCAGGCAAAGTCCTACGACGATTTTTTCGGTCCGTCGCGCTTGGGCGCCCTTCCGCCACGGAAAATCGGACCGTTGCCCAAGTGTTTCCGGGAGCCCGTTATTCGCCGACGTCATGCAACCGGACACGTGGCAGACGCCGTTAACTGGCAGTTAACGGCGTTAACCGGCTGAAACCCCGTGGTAGATGGTAGGCCCACACGAGGCCTGCCACGTCTTAAGCGGGCCGGGCCAGCTGACATAGTTTGACCGGTCAACTATATAGCTGGGCTGGTCCATTAGTTACGTGGGCCGGGCCTAACCTCTAAGGTTGACTGGTCAAAACTTAAATGGGCCGGCCCATTTAACATGTGGGGTCCACCTTACAAGAATCGGGCCGGCCCAAGAAGCAAGTGGGCCGGGCCAAAACACAGGTGGGTCCCACTTTCCTGTTAAAGGGCCGGCCCATTTAGTGTGTGGGGTCCACCATATAGCAAGTGGGCCGGGCCAAAAACACAGGTGGGTCCCACTTTCCAGTTAAAGGGTCGGCCCATTTAGTATGTGGGGTCCACCATATAGCAAGTGGGCCGGCCCAACAAGATAGTGGGCCGGGCCAAAAACACAGGTGGGTCCCACTTTCCTGTTAAAGGGCCGGCCCATTTGGTGTGTGGGGTCCACCATATAGCAAGTGGGCCGGCCCAACAAGATAGTGGGCCGGGCCAAAAGCACAGGTGGGTCCCACCTTCCTGTTAAAAGGCCGGCCCATTTAGTATGTGGGGTCCACCATATAGCAAGTGGGCCGGCCCAACAAGATAGTGGGCCGGGCCAAAAACACAGGTGGGTCCCACTTTCCAGTTAAAAGGCCGGCCCATTTAGTATGTGGGGTCCACCATATAGCAAGTGGGCCGGCCCAACAAGATAGTGGGCCGGGCCAAAAACACAGGTGGGTCCCACCTTCCTGTTAAAGGGCCGGCCCATTTACCATGTGGGACCACCATATAGCAAATAGGCTGGCCCAACAAGATAGTGGGCCGGCCCAATAAGCATGTGGATCCCACTATCGTGTAACCGGGCCGGCCTACTAAAGAAGTGGGCTGGCCCAAAATTAAAGTGGGTCCCACACTACTGTAAGTGGGCCGGCCCAATCTGTTGTAGTGCCCTACTTGTTTGACTAGTCAACTTGCATTACATTTCATGAGCCTAAAATCTGATATCAATGATACACACAATTACATACACAAATAAAACATGTAGGAAAATTACAAGGCAATTAATGTGCCCAAACAAAAAAATTACATAGAATCATTGAGGACTTCTATTAGCATCATCAATAACACGTTGACATTTGGCAATCGCCTTGATTGAATCTTGTGTACTCTTTGTCAACATATCAGCTACAGATCTTAAAGCAGCAATACCATGTCTTTTATAAAGTACAGCCTTGAGATATTCTTGTTTGATGAAAGCAATGGTCTAGGTTGACGGCTATGAGAAGATGCATCGAAGAAATATCGAGAACTTTTTGTGGGCCTCACTTCTAATGAAGATTGCTTCATCACAACCGCATTACGATAATAATGCAAAAAGAGTTAAACGATGAACTATGCAAACATTTATTATGCAATGTAGATATAAGATAATAACAAGTTGCATAAATAAGACAATGTATGGAACTTGTACTAAGCACAAACTTACATCATAATGTTGCACAGGGTCGCTACAGATCCTTTTTTGGCGACTATCTTCTAATGATGACTGCTTCATTAAAACTGCATTCTGGTAACATTGCAAACATAGTTACAACAATTAACTATTCAAACATGTATTACACAATGTAGTGATCAGATAACAGCATGTAGCAGAAATAAGCACAAGATAAGATAAGATGCATGTACTAAGCACATCTTGGCTCATTGCAGGTCCTTCTCTTGCGTGCACTAGTCGTGGTCAACATGCCTGTCATTTTAGGTTCAGCCATCAAGTGAAATGCTAATCCTCCTGCTCCATTGTCCTTAATCTGTGTTTAGATATCACATTTAAGACCAAGTCAGCTGGTTTCAAATAACAAAAAACTTGAGCTGCCAAATGAATAAGCCAATATTTACCAGATATCAGATTAAAACCAACTAGATGTTGCTTTGCATGAGATACGAATTTCAGACATTCAGATTTAGAGAATGGAAAAGCCAAGGTTTTCCACATCAAGTAACCGGCATTAAGAATGACCAAATGTCAGGTTCAAATCACCTTCGCAGCTTTCTCCAAGACAAGCATATCAAATAGGCGAAACATAGTAAAGCATGAATGGCATTGCTATGGCAGGGTTCCAAGTGTTAATCTCTTGCATAAGGAACAATGCATATAGGTTATAGATAATAACGGAAGTAAACTGCCAAAATTACCAACCAAGAACTCAGATTCCAACCTTCCCTGGCGTCCCCACTGTTAATGTTGGATGTTCTAATAAGTGGTTCGCATGATCAATCCCTAGGAAAAATAACATTGACAAGTCAGTCTACGATAATACAAAGACCAGACATGCACGCAGCAATAACTATATAAGCTAAAGACGAGGTATAAGAGCAAGCAGATTGGAAATGCACATAGCATGATTATAAAAGCAGTGTGAGAATAGCAGACACGAGAAAACAGCTAGCAGCTAGCGGTGAGCTAATGACGTGGTATAAGAACAAGCAGATTGGAAATGCCCATAGCATGACTATAAAAGCAGTGCGACAATAGCATGCAGTACAAAAACAGTAGGCAGCAAATGAATGGGTATAAGGCTATAAATATGTGGATGCACACAGGTGTCAGTAGAATGAACAGGATGGTAGCGACCGGATAATGCTTTTGTACTGTACAATATTTAAACAAACTTCATGCGAAGCAACACATCAAGAAAGTTAACGGCATATGAGATCTGCAAATAACTACACAAAACATGGCTAAAGAAACACCGCGATCTAACGGGCCAGCGTACTAACCAAGCTGCGGCGGGGTGGACGGGGGCGGCAACTTGCATTCCAGTGGCGGCGAACGCGGGAGACGATGAATCGACCCTGTTTCAGTAGAAGCGGGCGTTAGTGAAGCAGATCTGGTTGGCTGGCAAGGGATTCGGTGAAGTTGATACAGCCGCTGCGCCGAGGTAGTCGGTGGCGAGGTCGGCGGTGAAGCAGATCCGTCGGTGGCGAGGTCAGCGGTGAAGTAGATCCGTCGGTGGCGAGGTCGGCGGTGAAGCAGATCCGTCGGTGACGAGGGCGGCGGGGGAGCGGATCAGGTGGGTGGACAGCCAACACGATCAAGGCTACGCCGTGGAGGAGTATGCCGGCGGCGAAGCAGATCTAGTACTGTAGAGAGTCAGAGCTTTGGCGTGTGAGAGTATTTTTGAGCTAATGGGGCGAATGGTTGGTGGGTGGGTGTGGGCCTGTGGGGAGGGTTCGGGATCTAGGCAAGATATTTCATTGTTACCGAATGAGCCCTCCATGGTCGGTGGGTTGTAGCTTAGGACCAGGGTTAAAAGGGTAAAACTGGTCACGGGATTTTCGAATGGATGCGGCGGGATGATTTGGCGCGCGGCCGAAATTTTCAGTTTCAAGCTACGAGCAGAACGACAAAAATAATGTTCTTCCCCAGGGAGCTCTCATTTCTTCCTCTTCTCTTTCTCTCTCGAGTCTCTCCCACTCCCCCGGCTCCTCTCCCCCTTCTCTCCGGCGGCCTCGCCGGCCGGACACGAGGCCGACTTCTCTCTGTATATTGTACACCCTCCGAACTAAATTAATTGATTCAACTTTCCTTAGACGTGTATGTATCTAGAGTAAAAACATGTGTGGATACATCCATATTTAGATAAGCAAAGTTGAGTCAGCTAATTTGGATCCGAGGGAGTTAGTGTTGTTGTAAGCTTAGATCCAGTGTTTCCCATGAGCAGAATGGCGCAATGGAGTCGGGGATCTCGTCATCGGCTTCAGATCTGGCCTATGGTGAATCTGGCGGATCTTGCCGGCCAAACCCCGATCTGGTGCCATCAATGTGATGGCGCTAACGGTGAGGCTTGCTTTGGTCAGTGCTTCAGATCTGGTCAATGGGGAAGTCAAGCTGCTAAAGTTCACAAGCTCGGGGCATACGACGGCGTCATCCGTCTTGCCCGTGCACATCTTGGCCTTTCAGCGGCCCTTCTCAGAGCCAATATGCCGTTGCTGAGGCCCTTCTTCTCCTTCGTCCTGGCGACTACCGGCGACACCGTCCCAAGTGGTGCGTCCCCGGCGACGGAGTTGCTGGAAAGGATGCGGAGCAGAGATCTGATGTGCGGTCGAGAAGGACTCGATTGATTTTCTTCTATATGTTTTGGGGTCCTTTTTGTAAAGTTGCAGGTTCTATTAGTTATTGTCTAGTACTTTTGGTCCTCTATGTAATTTTTTGGACTAGTTTCCATTGGCACTGATAAACTTGGATTTTGACAAGTTCACAGGGAAAAAAATTCCTTTGCACATATGGCCTATCATGTATAAACATTCTTGAGATTTAAACTATATGTAATGTGCCATGCATTAACCCTAAACCATATATATGTAACTAACCCTAGCTGATCAAACCCAACTTAATTAAAACAAATAACCCTAAACTATACGCATACACTTTATGCGCATAGGCGCGGGTGCCTCTAATAATGTGTGTGCGCACTCGATCGATGATCCCTAAACCTTATACAACCCTGAAACCCTAATCCCTAATCCCTAAACCCTAAACACCCTAAACACTAAACCCTATACCCTAAACCCTAACCCTAACCCTAAACCCTAATTAAACCCTATATATAGGCCAACGACACTTAATTGTGCATCAAAGCGAGGCCGGGGTGCCTCGCGGTCCTCTAATTAAATTAAATGTGCCATGCATTAACCCTAAACCATATATATGTAACTAACCATAGCTAATCAACCCTACTTAATGAAAACACATAACCCTAAAGTATACTAGCTATAACCCGATCTAATAAAAACATGCTCTATATATAGCAGCTAGCTAGCAAACCTTAGATTAACACCAATTAATATATACACGGCCTATATCGATCATGTTGTATAACATATCCCTGAGATTCATTAATTAATTATATAATTATCGTGATAAATTAATTAACTCTAATTTTGACAAGTTCTCTCGAATGAAAACACATTTGATTAAGTTGCCTCATAATATATATATAATTAGTGTGCATGCATGGCCTACCATGCATTCGTGCATATATTTTAATGTATATTTGAACATATTCTTGGGGATTTCAATCTCTCTCTCTCGATCATCTATATATCGTTGGTGGCCAAAAAAACACACATATATATGCATGCAATTTATGCGTAAAGGCGCGGGTGCCTCTAATAATGTGTGTGCGCACTCGATCGATGATCCCTAAACCTTAAACAACCCTAAAACCTTAAATCTCTAATCCCTAATCCCTAAACCTAAACACCCTAAACACTAAACCCTAGACCCTAAACCCTAACCCTAACCCTAACCCTAACCCTAAACCCTAGCTAACCCTAAACCCTAATTAAACCCTATGTATAGGCCAACGACACTTTAATTGTGCATCGAGCAGGCCAGGGGTGCCTCGCGGTCCTCTAATTAAATTAAATGTGCCATGCATTAACCCTAAACCATATATATGTAACTAACCCTAGCTAATCAACCCTACTTAATTAAAACACATAACCCTAAACTATACTAGCTAGCTATAACCCGATCTAATAAAAACATGCTCTATATATAGCAGCTAGCTAGCAAACCGTAGATTAACACCAATTAAAATATACATGGCCTATATCGATCATGTTGTATAACATATCCCTGAGATTCATTAATTAATTATATAATTATCATGATAAATTAATTAACTTGAATTTTGACAAGTTCTCTCGAATGAAAACACATTTGATTAAGTTGCCTCATAATATATATATAATTAGTGTGCATGCATGGCCTACAATGCATTCGTGCATATATTTTAATGTATATTTGAACATATTCTTGGGGATTTCAATCTCTCTCTCGATCATCTATATATCGTTGGTGGCCCAAAAAACACACATATATACGCATGCACTTTATGCGTAAAGGCGCGGGTGCCTCGATCTAATAATGTGTGTGCGCACTCGATCGATGATCCCTAAACCTTAAACAACCCTAAAACCCTAAATCCCTAATCCCTAATCCCTAAACCCTAAACACCCTAAACACTAAACCCTAGACCCTAGACCCTAAACCCTAACCCTAACCCTAACCATCTGCCCTAGCTAACCCTAAACCCTAATTAAACCCTATGTATAGGCCAACGACACTTAATTGTTCATCGAGCAGCCCAGGTGTGCCTCGCGGTCCTCTAATTAAATTAATTAAATGCGCCATGCATTAACCCTAAACCATATATATGTAAATAACCCTAGCTAATCAACCCTACTTAATTAAAACACATAACCCTAAACTATACTAGATATAACCCGATCTAATAAAAACATGCTCTATATATAGCAGCTAGCTAGCAAACCGTAGATTAACGCCAATTAAAATATACATGGCCTATATCGATCATGTTGTATAACATATCCCTGAGATTCATTAATTAATTATATAATTATCGTGATAAATTAATTAACTTGAATTTTGACAAGTTCTCTCGAATGAAAACACATTTGATTAAGTTGCCTCATAATATATATATATAATTAGTGTGCATGCATGGCCTACAATGCGTTCGTGCATATATTTTAATGTATATTTGAACATATATATTCTTGGGGATTTCAATCTCGATCTCTCTCTCTCGATCATCTATATATCGTTGGTGGCCCAAAAAACACACATATATACGCATGCACTTTATGCGTAAAGGCGCGCGGGTGCCTCTAATAATGTGTGTGCGCACTCGATCGATGATCCCTAAACCTTAAACAACCCCTAAAACCTTAAATCCCTAATCCCTAATAATCCCTAATCCCTAAACCCTAAACACCCTAAACACTAAACCCTAAACCCTAACCCTAACCCTAACCCTAACCCTAACCCTAACCCTAAACCCAAGCTAACCCTAAACCCTAAACCCTAGACCCTAAACCCTAGACCCTAAACCCTAACCCTAACCCTAACCCTAACCCTAACCCTAAACCCTAGCTAACCCTAAAACCCTAATTAAACCCTATGTATAGGCCAACGACACTTAATTGTACGTGCATCGAGCAGGCCAGGGGGTGCCTCGCGGTCCTCTAATTAAATTAAATGTGCCATGCATTAACCCTAAACCATATATATGTAACTAACCCTAGCTAGCTAATCAACCCTACTTAATTAAAACACATAACCCTAAACTATATAAGCTAGCTATAACCCGATCTAATAAAAACATGCTCTATATGTAGCAGCTAGCTAGCAAACCGTAGATTAACACCAATTAAAATATACATGGCCTATATCGATCATGTTGTATAACATATCCCTGAGATTCATTAATTAATTATATAATTATCGTGATAAATTAATTAACTTGAATTTTGACAAGTTCTCTCGAATGAAAACACATTTGATTAAGTTGCCTCATAATATATATATAATTAGTGTGCATGCATGGCCTACAATGCATTCGTGCATATATTTTAATGTATATTTGAACATATTCTTGGGGATTTCAATCTCTCTCTCGATCATCTATATATCGTTGGTGGCCCAAAAAACACACATATATACGCATGCACTTTATGCGTAAAGGCGCGGGTGCCTCGATCTAATAATGTGTGTGCGCACTCGATCGATGATCCCTAAACCTTAAACAACCCTAAAACCCTAAATCCCTAATCCCTAAACCCTAAACACCCTAAACACTAAACCCTAGACCCTAGACCCTAAACCCTAACCCTAACCCTAACCCTAACCCTAACCATCTGCCCTAGCTAACCCTAAACCCTAATTAAACCCTATGTATAGGCCAACGACACTTAATTAATTAAATTAATTAAATGCGCCATGCATTAACCCTAAACCATATATATGTAACTAACCCTAGCTAATCAACCCTACTTAATTAAAACACATAACCCTAAACTATACTAGATATAACCCGATCTAATAAAAACATGCTCTATATATAGCAGCTAGCTAGCTAGCAAACCGTAGATTAACAACAATTAAAATATACATGGCCTATATCGATCATGTTGTATAACATATCCCTGAGATTCATTAATTAATTATATAATTATCGTGATAAATTAATTAACTTGAATTTCGACAAGTTCTCTCGAATGAAAACACATTTGATTAAGTTGCCTCATAATATATATATAATTAGTGTGCATGCATGGCCTACAATGCATTCGTGCATATATTTTAATGTATATTTGAACATATATATTCTTGGGGATTTCAGTCTCGATCTCTCTCTCTCGATCATCTATATATCGTTGGTGGCCCAAAAAACACACATATATACGCATGCACTTTATGCGTAAAGGCGCGGGTGCCTCTAATAATGTGTGTGCGCACTCGATCGATGATCCCTAAACCTTAAACTTAACAACCCCTAAAACCTTAAATCCCTAATCCCTAATAATCCCTAATCCCTAAACCCTAAACACCCTAAACACTAAACCCTAAACCCTAGACCCTAAACCCTAACCCTAACCCTAACCCTAACCCTAAACCCTAGCTAACCCTAAACCCTAAACCCTAGACCCTAAACCACCCTAGACCCTAAAACCTAACCTAAACCTAACCCTAACCCTAACCCTAAACCCTAGCTAACCCTAAACCCTAATTAAACCCTATGTATAGGCCAACGACACTTAATTGTGCATCGAGCAGGCCAGGGGGTGCCTCGCGGTCCTCTAATTAAATTAAATGTGCCATGCATTAACCCTAAACCATATATATGTAATAACTAACCCTAGCTAATCAACCCTACTTAATTAAAACACATAACCCTAAACTGTACTAGCTAGCTATAACCCAATCTAATAAAAACATGCTCGATCTATATATAGCAGCTAGCTAGCAAATTAAACGGTAGATTAACACCAATTAATATATACGATATGGCCTATATCGATCATATGTTGTATAACATCTCCCTGAGATTCATTAATTAATTATATAATTATCGATGATAAATTAATTAACTTGAATTTTGACAAGTTCTCTCGAATGAAAACACATTTGATTAAGTTTCCTCATAATATATATATAATTAGTGTGCGCACTCGATCGATGATCCCTAAACCTTAAACAACCCTAAAACTCCCCTAAACCCTAAACACCCTAAACACTAAACCCTAGACCCTAAACACCCTAAACACTAAACCCTAAACCCTAGACCCTAAACACCGTAAACACTAAACCCTAAACCCTAAACCCTAAACACCCTAAACACTAATTAAACCCTAAACCCTAGACCCTAAACACCCTAAACTAAACCCTAGACCCTAGCTAAACACCCTAAACACTAAACCCTAAACCCTAAACCCTAGCTAACCCTAAACCCTAATTAAACCCTATATATAGGCCAACGACACTTAATTGTGCATCAAGCAGGCCAGGGGTGCCTAGCTCGCGGTCCTCTAGTTAAATTAAATGTGCCATGCATTAACCCTAAACCATATATATAACTAACCCCTAGCTAATCAAACCCTAGTTCATTAAAACACATAACCCTAAACTATACTAGCTAGCTATCACCCGATCTAATAAAAACATGCTCGATCTATATATAGCAGCTAGCTAGCAAATTAAACGGTAGATTAACACCAATTAATATATACGACATGGCCTATATCGATCATATGTTGTATAACATCTCCCTGAGATTCATTAATTAATTATATAATTATCGATGATAAATTAATTAACTTGAATTTTGACAAGTTCTCTCGAATGAAAACACATTTGATTAAGTTTCCTCATAATATATATATAATTAGTGTGCATGCATGGCCTACCATGCATGCATTCGTGCATATATTTTAATATATATTTGATCGAACATATTCTTGGGGATTTCAATCTCTCTCTCTCTCGATCATCTATATATCGTTGTTGGCAAAAAAAACACACACATATACACATGCACTTTATGCGCAAAGGCGCGTGTGCCTCTAATAATGTGTGTGTGCGCACTCGATCGATGATCCATAAACCTTAAACCCTAATTAAATAAACCCTAATCCCTAATCCCTAAACCCCTAAACACCATAAACATTAAACCCTAGACCCTAGACCCTAAACCCTAACCTCCTAACCCTAAACCCTAAACCCTAATTAAACCCTATATATAGGCCAATGACACTTAATTGTGCATCAAGCAGGCCAGGGGTGCCTTAGCTCGCGGTCCTCTAATTAAATTAAATGTGCCATGCATATATATATGTGTTTAATTTGGGGATTTCAATCGCTCTCTCGTATGTAGATCTCTCTCTACCTCTCTCTCTCTCTGTCTCTCTCTCTCTCTCTCTCTCTCTCGTTAATTGGTGGCCAACAACACACACATGCACTTTGTGCGCAAAGGCATGCACCTCTAATAATGTGTGCGCAGTCGATCAATCTAGTTTTGATTAATCATAGCACACAAATAAAGAAGTTGTATTTGAATCCACACAACCTAATCTAAAACACATAACCCCTAACATGGCCTAATTAATTAACCCCTTCTCTCTACCTAATTAGTGGAAATTGCACAAAATCAAAAGGGGTCCCTCACTAATTGTGCATATCTGCTAGATTGTGATAAACTTTTGCCCCATATATATTTGGTGGATGGGTGCATCTTGGCATGTAAAACAATTAGTGTTTGCAAATGGCGTTGTCAAAATTTATGTACGAATGATTTCTTTCCATCCAAAGTGCATAAAATGGGAGTTTTAATGAAGAAAGTACAAATAAAACAGCTCAACATGCTTCCACACCCCGATTTCCACACGAAGTAGAGCATATTTAAAGGATAATTCCAGAGTTTTACTATTTTTCAAGCAACTTTGCTAATTTTCCCCCACTCACATGACTTTATGTCGATTTAACGAAAATATGGCGAATTTAAACTACATGGGCGGGATAGTTTGAATTGTGCGCGCGGCAAAGGGAACCGCCTATTCCTCAACCTTGTGCACGGCAAATTACACACGCAACTCCATTAAACGCCACCTACCGACCTTAATTATCACCCCGGCGGCCCGGCCGCATGACCCCCCACCCACCCCTACACAACTTATCCCCGTCCGTGCGAAGAGCTTCCCCTACCCTTCACGTCCGTGCGAAGAAGAAGCTTCCCTCCCCGTCGTTCTTCTCGAGACGCACCGGCGGTCAAGTTGATCCACGGTAGGGCTGCTATCTCTAGCTCAATCATGTATCGGGCAAGACGGCCTAACGATTTATATTTTCTTGATGCTGCTAAAAAAATTCGTCAGTATGCTCGAACTAATTGGCACTTTATAGTTTTCCGCTCGATTTGTCATCGATCAATTTGTTCATTTGCGTGGGCATATAGAGTCAGTTCTGCACTCGATCCGTTAATTTGCTGAAATGCCATGGCAGAGTTTTGTACACGATCTGTTTGCTAAAATGTCGATGGGCATTTTTTGTTTTGTACTCGACATGATTGCTGAAATGCATAATCATGTAGTATAGTTTTGTACTCGATGGATATACATTTCCTACTTCGCCTTAAATTAATCACCAACCACTGTATCTCATAATTAAACAGATGGACAGAACTTGGAATACTGCATGGACACTTATGTCCCCCTTCATATATAAATGGTGTTCAACCCTTTATGGGGTTTATTAGAGCTCATGAAGGTCACAACCTGGACGTGTATTGCCCGCGCTGCACATGTATGAATGGTGAGAAGAGGCCTCACCCTGTAGTGGCAGATCATTTACACATTTTTGGGATGGACCGCACATATGTTAGGCGGGTTTAGCATGGTGAACCATATAATGATCCTTTAGCAGGAGAAGCAGATCTTGCTCACACTGTATGTGTGCTGGCATATGTAGTTAATTATTTATATTTATGCTGCCGCTGTTTCAATCAATAGTTTGCATTGCTGTGCAAGGTTCTGTACTCAAATTTAACTTGTTGCAGATGGATGGACGGGAAGGAGAGAAAAAGCGCTTGCTTCAGGAAACGGGTTTCAGCTCTGGGACATGTGCCGTGCCAGATGAGAAGGTAAATATGTAAAACGGCATTTGTTCAGGTTGCATCCCTTAGATGTTTGTCTAATCGGTTGATGTACTAATTGCAGAAGCATAGAGTTGAAGAGGTCTCTCAGTTTGATGGGAGATTTGAAGATGAATCTCAGTTTGATGCACCTGTGGATGGTACTAATGACGAGCCTTTCATAGACGAAGGTCCTGCACCTGAGATTATCCAGCCTATAGAAGGAGGCCGTGGACCGAGTACACAGCTTTGCGTTGAAGTGGATGCATGCCCGGAGATCATCAGGGGCGTCCGGGTAGTCTCAAGACCACCCAGCCCTGATGCACCTGTGGATGGTACTGATGACGAGCCTCTCATAGACGAAGGTCCTGCACCTGAGATTATCCAGCCTACAGAAGGAGGCCGTGGACCGAGTACACAGCTTTGCGTTGAAGAGGATGCATACCCGGAGATCATCAGGGGCGTCCCGGTAGTCTCAGGACCACCCAGCCCTGATGCAAAATGTTGAGCTACTTTATGATTCGTACTCTTATGTTCTGGTGCTGTAGTATGTTATGATTTGTACGCCTTTGGCGCTAGATTAAGCATTCAATGGATGATCGCGTTGCAAAATTTGACACCCACACAATCAGTTCATCGTATGAGTAGTAGCACAATTACTTCTACAGCGATTCCTGCCAGCGCATTAGTTGGTAGCATGAAACACTTTCAGGTACTCCCCTCTGATTCATATTAATTGACTCAATTCTGTCTAGATATGGATGTATCTAGATGCATTTGTTAACTAGACTAACAAACTTGAGTCAGTTAATATGAATCCATGTAAACCGCCCAGTCCTCGAGCAGCTAGTTTATTGACTCTGGACTCCAAGCCTCTCGCGGCAAGCCATCGACGAAGCTTTGACCAGATCTTGGCCCGCAATTTTTTGTGTGTGGCGAATAGCAAAGCTTTGACCAGTTCCTCTCGGGATGCAGCATGCCGGTGAGCTTGCACGGTTGCCATGAGCACTTTCCGGCGGAACTTCCTCTTCAGCGCCCTCAAGCCGCTGCTGCGAGACAGCACGCAGTGCCTCGAGGTGGACGGAATTCTGGATCTCAGGGCGGGGGGTCCGCATCGTCCGGGAACGATCTCCAGCGGGTTAACGAGGACATGCATGGCGGCCAGGGGATTTGTTTTTTTTTTTGGTTTGAGCTTGGGATTTGGTGTTTTTTCGGATAGGGGAGGAGGAACCGAGGAAGAGGAAGGAACAGCCGCGTGCTTGGCGCGTGGCGGTGTGCTTGAATTTCGAATTTTTGTGAAATGTTTCATTTCCCCGCTACAATTCGGGGGTTTCTTGACGCGCCAATGCGTCCCGCCGGGCAGCTTCAAGTGAATTTGGGGTGCCACGCTATGGGTCCTAGTTTCAGTGAGACATGTAATGACTAGTCACATCAGTAAGTTCACTGTGTAATAAAATATGTTACCCCTCCCCTTTATGTAGCACCCCTTCTCTCCCGATCGAGTGCCGATTGCCGACAGATGCAAGCCGCTAGCTCGATCCCCTCCTTTCGCCTCCACCGTCCAGGCATCCAGCTTGGAGGGGCAAGCTGCATCTAGACCAAGCGGATTAGGTAGGACTAGTAATGTTCTTTCCTTTCTCGAGATCGGTTCTTTTTTCCTCTCCTCGATATCTTGCGCATCTCTTTCCTAGGCGGGGCGAAGGGGTGTCTGTCTGGTCGCCCGCTCGCTGGGAGGGCTGGAGGGGGGGGGGGGGAGGGGGCTCCGTTTGCGTGGCTGGGGGTGTTGTTCCTTTAGTTGTAGACATTTGCAACCTTTGTAGTTTCTGCTGATCCTCACCGTATCTTTTGTCGGCTTGTACGGAAAGGTAAGACCTCGGCGGTGGGGGCAATGGAGCGTAAGGCCACCACGCATGTGGGCGGTTGGCTGAGCCCGAGCTGCATCCCCAGCCCCAAGCAGGTACTCCGTTTGCTTATCCACTCTTTACCTTTTAAGTGTCTCTCTCGCATCCTCAATCTGTTCCTGTTACGGAATATGCTTAAAGTAGCACATGTCTTCGTGTGTTTGTGCGTAAAGCCTCCGTGACACCATGCTCTATATTCCTGTATCAGGTTGGTACCTCCAGGTTCCGTGCCGAGGCTATGGGGAACGAGAATAGCGCCCACCCGCTGCAGGAGCATGGCCCGATCTGCGGCACAAGAAGCGAAATGCCATCGCCGAGCTGGGCAGGGGACCGCCCAGGGGGTAATTTTTTTTAACCAACTTACCATGATGTAGTCTGAATCTGATACTCCCTCGGATCCAAATTAATTGACTCAACTATCTGTAGATACGGATGTATCTAGATGTGTTTTAGCTCTAGATACTACTGCCTCCATCCCAAAGCTTTGGGCTTATATTATTTTTAGAAAGTCAAACTATACCATGTTTGACTAAGCTTTTACCAAAAATCAGTAACATGCAAAATACAAAATTAATATCATTAAATAGATAATAAAATATATTTTCCTACGGTATCTACACAGTATTATATTTGTTGATAGAATGTTCTAAAATTTTGGTCAAACTTTGCTTGTTTTGATTTCTCAAAAATAAATAAGGCTTAAGCTTTTGGATGGTGGTAGTACATTCATATCTAGACAAAGCTGAGTTAACTAGTTTTTTGTCTGTCCATAGCTAGTGTTCACGCTGCAAAAGGCTAAGAGCATCCACTATATGCATCAGTCTATCTCATACAGTAATTCAATATCACTGCTGAGGTCTGCCTTTTGTTTTGCTATTCATATGCACACTGAAACTTTAGGGCCTTTACTCAAAAGGAAGATCAAAACTGCGGCTGATCAAAGCCGGTATGTTGATGCCGCCCCCATCTTCTAAATGCCTCTACAAGCACAAGGCCACGCGCTAGCTGGGTGGTGATCTTTTAATGAATATGGTATATTTTCTTAATCCACAAAACATGCCTTGATTTTTCTCTGTTTATTGTCGGTTTTTTCTATGCTTGCCAAAAGTTTACAACAACAACAACAACCAAGCCTTTCAGTCCCAAACAAGTTGGGGTAGGCTAGAGTTGAAACCCATAAGATCTCGAAGCCAAAAGTTTAGAAACACCAAATTTGTTTGCTTACAATCATCATATAGTAATGTTCATCTACTCCAGTTCCCCTAACCCAACAAAAAATGATGTTAATTACGATTTTTAGATTAAAAGAGCACCATTAGGCGCTGTTAATTACGACTTTGAGATTAAAATGTCATTTGCAATTGTTAATTACAATTTTGAGACAAATGGTTAGTTTAACCTCGATCTCTTCTGCTCTCCATTTATCCCAACCGAACAAAAATTTAACCATTCCATTCCTCTGAAATGGAACCATTCCATTCCATTCCACGCTGTTTCAGAACCGAACACACCCTTGCATTGTTGTGAACTGTTGTCCATACACGGCCATACCCTTCCACTTACATCCAGCACTATATGCATCAGTCTATCTCAGAGTCATTCAATATCTCTGCTGAGATCTGTTCCCATTTTTATGCAGGCTGAAACTGCTGCGCCTTTACTCAAGTGGATGCAAAATGAGGCTAATGAGGCTGCTGTGAGGACGATGGTGCCGGCACCATCTTCCGAAAACCTCTACAAGCACGAGGCCATGGGCCAGCTGGGTGGTGACCTTTTAATGAATCTGGTATATTTTCTTAATCCACATACATGATTTCATTATTATCTGTTTAATTACTGTTGGCTTTGTCTAATGCTTACCAAAAGTTCAGAAACACTGCGTTTGCTTACAATCATCATACACTAATTTTTCACTTTTCAGTCTGTCTCATCCAGTATATAAACTGTTGATTTCCATTGGCTTCTTTTGTAATCATTTGCATTGTTGTCGACTGTTCTCTATGCACAACCCTATTCTTCCACTTACACCCGCACTATTTGCATCAGTCTATCTCATAGATTTATTAAATATCAATGATGAGTTCTGTTGCTATTCATATGCAGGATGAAACTTCTGTGCCTCTACTCAAGTGGATGCAAAATGAGGCTAATGAGGCTGCTGTGAGGACGATGGTGCCGGCACCATCTTCCGAAAACCTCCTCAAGCACAAGGCCACGGGCCAGCTGGGTGGTACCCTTTTCAGTAAGCAGGTATATTTTCTTAATCCTCATACATGATTTGATTTTTGTCTGTTTATTGCCGGCTTTGTCTAATGCTTACCAATAGTTCAGAAACACACACACCTATTCTTACACTTACATCCAGCACTATATGCATCAGTGTCTCATAGATTCATTTTATATATCACTGCTGATGTCTGTTGCTCTTCAATTTTCATATGCAGACTGAAACTGCTAACCCTTCATTGGTCAAAAGGATTGCAACTGCTGCTGATGAGGCATCTGCAGAGGCTGCCACCAAGTTACTGTCAGCCCCACCTTCTGGATGCTTATATAAGCTCAAGTCCAAGGACCAGCCGGGCCGTAACCATCCAAGGGTTCGGGTATATTTTCTTAAGCCACATATACATGCCATGATTTATGTCTGATATTATCACCGGCTCTGTCTAATGCTTTTTGGAATTCGGAAACACCAAATTAGCATGCTTATATTCATCATACACTAATTTTTCACTGTTCAGTTTGTAACATAGTGTTATGCACTCGCTTGTCAACATTTGCATTGCTCTGAACTATGCACTTTACACAACCTAATTCTTCCACTTACATTCAGCGCTACGCACCAGTAGTACCTCCCATGTTTCCTTCACCATCCCGATGCCGAGCTTGCGGGAATATGGTGGGCCCATGTACATACCCCGCATATAACACCTCCTATGGCTCTATCTACCTTTCTAGTAGCTCCTTCACAGAGTTACAGGTATGTATTCTCAGTGGTTTAGCATGAATTGGCATATAGTAAAGTCTTGTTTTTAGTCTTCCTGCTTCTTACATTTGTATCAATTTTCACATGCAGACTGTACCTTGTGAACTTCGTCCAATGATTAACCAGATGTGTCCGCATGAAGGGTCTTTCACTATGCATGGCAATGGCAAATTGATGAACACCTACACGGTCTATGAGGTGTATGTCTACAAGACGCAGGCCATCACATATTTGTATGGACATGATTGGAGAAAGTTTGCTTTTGACTACGGTGCGAAGAAGGGCGACGAGCTGAGGATCGAAACTCAAATGGGCAGATATACGTAACTGCTTACAAAGTTGGAGACACTTCCAAATATATAATATGTAACTTTTTTCTACTCATATCTTTTGATAACTGTTCTGAGCAGTTGTTCTAAACCATTCCCTCTGTTCTAGCTTGCTGGGTTTAACATGATCAAAGCTGCAGATCCCCTGATGGAACATGAGCGGATGTCACAAAGGGCAACCACACCAGCACCGGCACCGGCTTCCCACTCTCCTGCATCAGCACCGGTTCCTGTACCAGCTCCGTTCTGCATCTACCCGCAGTCCCCCCCATCAGCATAGGTTCCTGGAGAGGCCCCATATACACCACCTGCCCAGCAGGCACCTCCATCAGCACTGGTTCCTCTAGCTGCACCGTTATCGCACCTGCCCAACAGTCTCTGCATCAGCACCGGTTCCTCTAGAGGCACCGTTTCGCACCTGCCCAAAGAGTCTCCTGCATCAGCACCAGCTCGTGTACCAGCCCTTGCTCCTGCACCTGCCCCAGCCAGATCACCGAGGTCTCAGCTCATTGCTGTGGCCACCCGTGTGGTGACCAGGACGCATCTGAAGGCTATGTTCGTGAGTATATGACAGCATAACTGCTCTTATCTTGATGTCTTCTCTGCTCAAAGTCTCACATGGTTCAGTGCATTGGTGCCATTGACTAATTTTTGGTGGTATCTCTTGCTTTGAATCAGAAATTGCCTAAAAGTATCTCCAAGGATCTCAATGCTGGCCGAAGGGGCAAGATATCCCTCGTCATGGAGAGTGAAGGTCTCACCGTGGAGGGACGGTACTCCGTCAGTCCCACAGATGGCCGCTTGGCTGTTACTTCCAGGTGGAAAAAGTTCATTGACGGTGCCAAACTTCGCATTGGATCAAAGTTGAAGGTCAAGATCTTTCGATGCCGCTGTGACATGCTGGTCATAAAGTTCGCGGTTGTCTAGTTCTGTTGCCCCATGAGCCCTTAGCAAATGCATTTGTAGTTATACTTATATAAGGTTATCTTATCTGAACTGCTAATTAATTGTATGGGTGGTAAAACTCTGGCAAGCTTTTGCTCTTAGCAAGTATGTATGTATGATCAGCTATTATGATAACTAATGTTTGTGTTCATCTTAATTTGCATTTCCGTTTTAGAAAAAAACTTAATTTCTATTTTGGCTGACCTGTTAGAGAACTATCAGATTGAACCCACAACATGATTCAAATAGATTCATTACACCGAGCCACATGTCTTGACCTTGCTATACACTACTTCCATTAATCAGTGCAAGAAGGCTTACCTGAGCTGCCTGAACCATGGCAGATTCGAATCCACCTTATCTATCTAGAAATACAACCTTTGCAGAAAGAGGATTTGCAGTATGGGGAGGCTGACATTGGGGACCCATGAGCCAGCAGCGTCGTCAACGTTTTAAAGGTGGCAGGAGATCGAAAGAAAAATAAGCCAAAAATCAGTTGGTAAACAAATTCAAGAAAAGAAACATTTACCTTTCTGAGAGGATGACATGCGGGACCCATGAGGCAGCAGCATCCTCAACTATTTCAAGGCGGCAGGGGATCAAAAGAAAAAGGAAATAGCCAGAAATTAATTAGGGTCAAAAATAAATCCATCAAAGGAAACTTTTATTGTTCATAGAGGATGACATGTGGGACCGACTTGCCAGCTGCGTCGTCATCGTTTCAAAGGGGGCGAGGATCAAAAGAAAAAGGCAAATAGCCAGAAATTAGGGGAAAAAATAAATCCAACAAAGGAAACTTTTATTGTTCATAGAGGATGACATGCGGGACCCATGAGCCAGCAGCTTCCTCAACGTTTCAAAGTCGGCATGAGATTGAAAGAAAAAGGCAAGTGACATAATATCAGGAGCCAAAAATAATCCAAGAAAAGAAACTTTATTGTACATAGAGGATGACATGCGGGTCCCATTTTGTAGCAGCGGTCTCAACGCTTCCAAGGCGGCACAGGACCGAAAGAAAAATGAAGTAGCCAGAATCAGGGTGTGAAAAAAATCCAAGAAAAGAAAGATTTCAATTGGGCTGTATCTGGACATCTGGGCCTTCGAACTATCCTGCTGGGCCTTTTGACTCGTACAATTTCAGCCCACTCCAAAACAGGAAAGGTCGGATTTTTCTCAAAAAAAACAGGAAAGTCCTATGCTTCGCAAAAACAAAAAACAAGGAGATTCAACATATAAGTTTGTTTATGTAGATATAAAGATTTAATTTATCCGTTTGCAATAGCTCAGAGCGAAATACAACGTTTATTGTCTGCAAAATAAAATATCACATGTTTCTTGTACGGGGAGGCTGACATCGGGGACCCATGAGCCAGCAGCGTCGTCAACGTTTCAAAGGCGGCAGGGATCGAAAATAAAAAAAGCCAAAAATCAGTTGGTAAAAAAATACAAGAAAAGAAAACATTTATCGTTCTGAGAGGATGACATGCGGGACCCATGAGGCAGCAGCATCCTCAACGTTTCAAAGTCGGCATGAGATCGAAAGAAAAAGCCAAGTGACATAATATCAGGAGCCAAAAATAATCCAAGAAAAGAAACTTTATTGTACATAGAGGATGACATGCGGGTCCCATTTTGTAGCAGCGGTCTCAACGTTTCCAAGGCGGCACAGGACCAAAAGAAAAATGAGGCAGCAGCATTCTCAACAATTCCAAGGCGGCAGGGGATCAAAAGAAAAAAAAGGAAATAGCCAGAAATTAATTAGGGGTCAAAAATAAATCCACCAAAGGAAACTTTTATTGTTCATAGAGGATGACATGTGGGACCGACCTGCCAACAGCGTCCTCATCGTTTCAAAGGGGGCAGGGGATCAAAAGAAAAAGGCAAATAGCCAGAAATTAGGGGTCAAAAATAACTCCAAGAAAGGAAACTTTTATTGTTCGTAGAGGATGACATGCGGGACCCATGAGCCAGCAGCTTACTCAACGTTTCAAAGGTGGCATGAGATCGAAAGAAAAAGGCAAGTGACCAAATATCAGGAGCCAAAAATAATCCAAGATTTATTGTACATAGAGGATGACATGTGGGTCCCATTTTGCAGCAGCGGTCTCAATGTTTGTAATGCGGCTTGAGATCAAAAGAAAAAGAAAGTAGCTAGTAATTAGGGGGTGAAAAAAATCCAAGAAAAGAAAGTTGATGGACATAGAGGATGACATGCGGGTCCCTTGAGCCAACAGCTTACTCAACGTTTCAAAGGGGGCAGGGGATCCAAAGAAAAAGGCAAGGCAAAAATCATGGGGTGAAAAAATCCAACAAAGGAAACTTTTATAGCACATAGAGGATGACATGCGGGTCCCATGAGCCAGCAGGTTCCTCAACGTTTCAAACGTGGCATGAGATCGAAAGAAAAAGGCAAGTGACCAAATATGAGGTGCCAAAAAAACTCCAAGAAAAGAAAGTTGATTGCTCATAGAGGATGACATGCGGGTCCCATTTAGCTGCAGCGGTCTCACAGTTTGAGAGGCGGCAGGGGATCGAAAGAAAAAGGCAAGTGACCAAATATCAGGAGCCAAAAATAATTCAAGAAAAGAAAGTTTTATAGTCCATAGAGGATGACATGCGGGTCCCATTTAGCAGCAGCGGTATCACCGTTTGAGAGGCGGCAGGGGATCGAAAGAAAAAGGCAAGTGACCAAATATGAGGTGCCAAAAAAAAATCCAAGAAAAGAAAGTTTTATAGTACATAGAGGATGACATGCGGGTCCCATTTAGCAACAGCGGTATCACCGTTTGAGAGGCGGCAGGGGATCGAAAGAAAAAGGCAAGTGACCAAATATGAGGTGCCAAAAAAATCCAAGAAAAGAAAGTTTTATAGTACATAGAGGATGACATGCGGGTCCCATTTAGCAGCAGCGGTATCACCGTTTGAGAGGCGGCAGGGGATCGAAAAAAAAAAGGCAAGTGACCAAATATGAGGTGCCAAAAAAAACTCCAAGAAAAGAAAGTTGATTGCACATAGAGGATGACATGTGGGTCCCATTTAGCAGCAGCGGTCTCAACGTTTCCAAGGCGGCAAGGGATCAAAAGAAAAAGGAAGTAGCCAGAAATCAGGGGGTCAAAAAAAATCCAAGAATAGAAAGAATTTTGGTTCATAGAGGATGCCATGCGGGACCCATGATCCTGCATCGTAAACGGCTCGATCGGAGAACGTTGAACGAGATGGCGCGATCGAGAAAAAAAACAATGCCAGAGAGGCTGCCATCTGGGCCCTACATCCCTCGGCGGTGCGGATTTGCGTTGACTCGGCCGGCGAACCCGAGATTTCGAGATGCACCACGTCCCGGGCCACCATACGCGATGTTTTGGCCGCTTTCGTCGGGCTAGGTGGCCTCAAAAACGAGAAAAAAAAAGTTTTGACATGCACCACGGAGGGACCCAAAATCGTCGGCCATGGTACACCAGCAACCACGGCGCGACTTCAACTTCGTCGGCCATGGCAACTTTTCTTGTAGTGATAGTGATGTTCAGTAGATCTAGAGATGTCGCTCTCTTATCCCCTTTTTAAAGGTTCTGAGTAGTCGAGCTTCTCTTCTCTCTTGTCTTACAAAGGAAAACTGGCTTTACGCAAAAGAAGCTCTACAGAAAGCTCGCATACCCGCTTTGCTAAAAGGTTGTACTAAGTCTTGCTGAGTCCCTGTACTCAGCTTTGCATGCTTTTGTTTCAGACGAAGTCGCTCCAACAGATGGTGGTTTCTAGTCGACATCGACGAGTAGCTTGGGGTTCCCAGGTGGCAGCCTGGAATCTATGGGCTGGGACATCGCCGTTATGCTCCTGGCCTCATAGGCCTTTTGCTATCTTGCTATGTTTAATAGCATAACTTTGCTTCCGTTGATTGATGTATGTCAGGTCAGTGACCTCTGCTTGTAATGCTTTGGTTCTTCGCTCAGTTATGAGCTCGTATTACTTCTTTGAGTCGTAGAGTCACTGTTGTGTTACCGATTCTCTCACTGTAGTCTCTCGAGCTCTAGGTTAGGCTTATGTCAGACGAAGACCTGGTATTTGTCTAACCCTGATCCCGAGGGTGCCACAGGTTTTGGTATCAGAGCAGGACTGCCTGTAGGAAGCCCTTTCTACTGGTCGATGTTGAGTCTAGTGTTTGTGAAAACTATTTAAAAGCTAAAAGTATTTGTCAAAATCTGATTAGGCTTCTTTTTACTCCTTATATGGTATCTCTCTAATTCTAAGGTTCCTTACCTTGTGTTGATTTGAAAGTTTTTCTATCTCTTCTAGTTTTTCAAACTTAGGTGCCTCAAGGGCAGGTCGTTTGCAAACCAGTTGACCTACTGCAGAGTTCTCTAGAGTCGTGTGTGTTCTTTGCTTCCTCTTTGTTTTGTTTGTTTTGATAGAGAGATTTCCTTTCCATCATAATCTCTCTATTTTGTGGGTTCCACATCATTCTGTTCTAGGCTTCGAGGTTTCCTTTCGCCTTGTATGCCTCCTTTTTATTTTGTTGGGTACTTTGGAAGCTTTGCATGGCTTCTGAATACTACACCATGATTACTACATCGTAGTATCCTTTGTGTCACTTGGTAAGTAGTTACTCCTTTCTCGGTTTTTAACCCTTGAACTTGAACCGAAGGTCCTCGATTGTACTGGATTCTACTATATGAATCTTCGTACATGAAGCTGGCCTTTAAGCCAAGATCCATGCCATTGAACGCTGGTGTTAATGTTCAAACATTACATCGGGATGGCTAAATTCAAATCAATCTAGCCTTCAAGCTTGTGGTTATTGTCGTGTTGAACTGCGGCAATAAAGATCTTTCCCTTGCACCAGCTATCGTAGAGGTTCTTTCATTGAACCAAATGGATCACGACAAGCGTGCTCTTTGTGAGTCTCCTATCTATGTTTGTGACTCTGCCACACCTCCCTTTTGAGCATAAGTTTGACAAAGTGTTATCTTGTGCATCCGCCTCTCAGGAATTTTGATCCTCATCATGTTCCTCCTCTTAGTTGCTTTCCGACATTTGTCTGCTAGTTAGCATCCAAGTGGTAAATGTGCATTGGTGTCTCTAGTGCATGTTACTCTTGTGGTTCGTCAATACATTACACTTCGGTATGTCAGAAGAAACAAACTCCAGTACCTTGTCCATTTCAAAGACTTGGTCAAAGTCTTGTAATCCGCAGATTAAGATGCCTCGTTAGCTTCTGTTCTGTTCTACCTTAGAGTATCACCCTCTTTTATATCATGAGGTCGTGCTGAGTCTCATGGCCTTATTGATGAAGTGATGCTCTTACATATCTTTACTCGCCCTTCCTCCGAGCTGTCTGTGCTTGGGAATGTTGGGGTTTGCGTATTGATGTGGCCATCTGAGATTCTTAGCAATTCTCATTGCTTCGAAATCTAAGGACATTTGTGTCATTCTTAGCATGGTTGGTTCACCAACTATTAAGCGAAGTTTGATCGTGTTGCCAAGTCCATTTATTAAGGCACATCTTCGGTCAAAGAGTTAGGCTTATGCTGAAGCTCTCAAGACCATATCGTTTGCTTTGTAAAGCAAGTTCCCCTCTTGAATTCAGTGATATACCGGTGGTTCGTGATATTCTGAATGTCTTTCTAGGAGTATCACCATGTTGTTACATGACCGTTTTGTCGAGTTCATGAGTACGTTGGTTTATTCAACTACTCCTTCTCCAAGAACCGTGCTGGATAACCCTGGACTAGTTGGTTGAGCTTAATCAACAACTTGGAGAGTTGAAGACAAAAGGTATATCCAACTTTGTTCCTTCATAAAGGGATGTCTAGTGATGTTTGTGTTGAAGTCAAAAAGTATCTCCTTTGTGGATATGCTATCTTCCCCATATTTGATTGAGCTTGGGCTATCGTCAAATCAAACTCAGTTCCAAGGACTATTTTGATGATGTTTATAATCATGGTGCCTCGTCTGAGTATACCTACTTGTCCTTTGGTCTGACCAATATTTCTGTCGAGTCCATATAGAATATGAGTCCCTCCTTGGATTATCTTGATAAGTTTGTTGTTGAGCCCATCGATGACATCCTTATTTTCTCCATGTTTAAAGAGGTTCATATTGGACAAGTGGCACTAATGTTGGAAAGTTTTGAGAACAATCTTTGTGTTATCATGAAGTATGTGTTCTGGATGTTGGTAGTGACCTTCTCTGGTTCACGTGCATTTGCTGAAAGATGTCGCCGTGGATCCGAGTCGAGTTCCCTTTTGTTTTCCTCGGGAATCATCGCAAGTCAGTCATGCATGTGCGAAGTATTCTTAAGATGGAAGGTTGTTGCCTCCATTCCTTGAAATGTTCCTCTATGCACCCTAAGCCACTGACTGTCTTGTTAAAGAAAAACAAGAAGCTTAGGAACTTCAAAATCTTCTTTGATGTCCCCACAAGGACTCACTTGTGTTACATTGCAAGTTCATGTGCACGCAATTGCCTTTGCAGTCGCAACCACATGTACGACGCAATCTAGTTCAATCTTTTGGAGCTTAACATTGGGGTCCATATCTTGAGAATCTATTGACTTTACCTTGGTGGTAACTGTTGCAAATCTTACATTCAAACATTCTGAGTCCGAAAGTATCTTTACACCTAACCTAAGCTGAATCTCAAGCGTCAATGATGGTTAGTGTTTCTCAAGGATTTTTGGGATAGATCTCTTTGTAAATCCGGCAAGATTGATGTCGTGGTTAACACAATCAGTTGGCAGACCTAATGCCAACATTCTTGAAGTAACAAGGATAACCACTCTCCATAAGGATCTTGTGCGACTTATTCTAGGAGTTGCCCTTATGATGTCTTTTCAATTCCGAAGTCTAACCTTCACTTGATGACCTATTGAAGGCTCGTCAATAGTCTAAAATTGGTGTATACCACATCAAGGAGAGCATCATAAGCAGTGTTGCTAAATGTATCTCGGTCAATTCCTTGAAACTATTTCCCTGGTGACAACAACTTTGTCCGGAGAAATTTCACTCCCCGGTGATCTTTGCTACGTTGATCGACAATGATTTTCCCCTTCCTTTGGCTTAAACTTGAAGTTCTATTTAATTCACACGTTGTGTGAATTCGTCAGTCATCTAGGCTCCAACCTTTTGAGTAGACTCTAATCATTTCATGTACCCATGCCAGAAAAGTGAATATGATTATTAAATCCAAAGTTGCTATGGTTGGATAATCCTTTGTGCTTCCACGATTCACCCTCTCTAATAGTGCCTCGTCATGGTATCAAAGGCAGTTTAACTCCTCGCTACCTTGTCCTTCGTGTTCTTGTCAAGCGTGGAGCAATTATCTACCAAAAAATTGAAACTTCTTCGTTACCTTGATGTGTTTCATATTTCCTAGCTCAAGAGTTGTTTCCGAACACTCCTTCCATGAGTTAACCATGAGATACTCGATCCTTGTAAAGATCCACCGTCCAGAGTTATTCCCTCTTACCTTTGGAGCGAAGAAGGCAAAATGAAGTGGGTCAACTTCTTCATGGTGTCGTGGATCAACTTCTTCAACAAAGAAGATCATCATGGTGTCAACAAGTTCGTTGAAGACCGGTGTAGTCCTTGTTACCTTCTCTCTTCCTACCTTAGGAATCTCGGGGACAAGATTCTTGTAAGGGGGATAGAGTTGTAACATCCCTGTTTTGCTAAACCCTAATTAGGAGTTGTTTGTGCATTCATGAGCATCATTTAAAATGCATTAGGAAAAAATTGCATTTTAAAAGTGAAGTGGAAACCCTAAATTTCAAAGTTCTACCTCTATTTGAAATGTTTCAAACCTTCAGAATCTTGTGGTGTGATATTTTTGAAATGATCAATGATGCCACATAATGTTGGTACACGATTTTGGAAATTTATGGTTTTCAGAAATAGCCCAAAACAATAAGTACAAATGGTTTTAGCCCTGTTTTTAATTGTTTTTAGGAAAACAGCAAAGGGCATGGGGTTTTGGGCAAATATGCCCTTGTCTTCTTCCTTCACACAGGCAGAGAGCTGCCTGGCAGCCCTCCCGCCGTCGATCCCGGCGAGGAGATGCCCGCTGCCGCCGATGCTCCTCCAGGGGATAAGACCGCCGCGGCGCCTCCCTCTCTCCCCCTTATCTTCTCCCTCTCCCTGGACCTCTCCTTTCTTCTCTGTGAGCCCCGCCCGAAACCCTACCCCGGCCAGACCTCGCCGTCGCCGCCGTTGCCGACCTCCCCGCGCCAAGCCACCGACGCCAATAGCTCCGCCTTGACGCCGTCTACCTCCTCCACCTCGCAGCTGCCGCCGGGGAGCTCCCAGTAGGCCCAATCGACGGGAGCCCGACCCGCCGGCATCCGCCGCTCGCCGGAGCTCCGAGCCTCCCCTCGCCTCGCCATCGCCACCAGCGGCACCAGGGTGAGCAGGCGGTCCTCCCTGTGCCCCTGGCCCTCTCCCTCTCGCTCTCTACCGCCGCCGCCACGCGAGCCTGCAAGCGCCACCGTCGGCCATCGCCGCCGTGGTCGCTCCGGCGACCATTGGTGGGCGGCGCCGCCACTAAAAGGCTCGCCGCGTCGAGCTGCGTCCGTAGCCCCGGCGCACGCGCCCGAATTCGGCCTCAATCGGCCGATTGCTGCTCAACCTGAGAGCTCAAGGTCGTGCTGACGTCAGGATGACGTCAGCATGACGCAGTAAATCGTTTTCCTTTTTCTGTTTTGTTATTTATTAATTTCAGAAACTTGTATAATACTCATATCTTTTTCATATTAATTCAGAAAAAGATGTGTAATATACTGAAATGTTCAGAAAAAACATTCTCTACAAGTTTAGATGTAGTTCATGCATCATTGCAATAATTAAAACTGCATAAGTAGTGAAACCCTAATTAACCCCTCTCATATGTCGGGGTCCGATGTCGATACCCCTTAAATTGTGCAATGCACCTAGGGTTACTTCAATCTATATCTATACCTATATATATCTTTACTATTAAACGCGGATCGGTGGTGTCCGTTCGTGTAAAAACCGTCGTACGTCAAAAAGATCGGAGAAAAAACCGTGTCTTCCGTGAAAAAAGACCGTCGTTTTCCTCGGTTGCGCGTAGCGTGCAGTTCTGGCCTCCGCCTGCAACTCCAACTGCGCCTCGCGCGCGGCCGCCATACAACTGTACTACCTCGTGCGAACGGAGTTGCCTGAAGAGAACCTCGTAGAGGCGCTGCGGTGAGTGGAGCTCCGGGTGACAGCCGCACGCGAAGGGGAAGATGGGGTGGGGCCGGATTGGGCTTCGCCTCCTTGCGGAGGAGCCCAGACCCACGCTCGCCGGTTCCTCTCCCTGCGACCGACGCCATTGGGTTCGCCAGCCGCCCGCCTAACCTCATCGCCGTCCAAGCATACTCCACCGCCACAACCTGTGGAAATCCAAGCAAGCTCGGGCATATATTTAGTCGCGGCTGCCGCCTGCAGCATACTTTGAGGCCACCTTGTAGAAGATCATCGCTCAGAAGGGCGTTCTTTCGGGCCGCCCACAGTCCCCGACAAAGTCCTATCGCGAGACAGGGCGCCGTTGTCATCTACGATTCAGCAGCGCCGCCGCACGCCGCAGGGATGGAGCCGGGGTCAGCGGGGGTGGTGTTCAAGCACGTGACACGGGGGAATCATGGCGGAGCCGCTCGAGGGGCTTCAGGTTCGCCACGCACGCAAGGTGGGAAGCCAGCGCGTCCCTGGGGTCGTCGAGGGCGACAAGGGTGATTCCCGTCGAGACAGGGGAAGCAGAGGGGCCGGGAGTGGTAGGCGTGCACAGCGCGCTGCTGCTGCTCCTTCAGAACAAGTCGGTGGGGAGAGGGGAGAGCCAGCGGAGGCCCTTAGTTTCTCCGATGGAGAGGTGCCCTGGATGTCTCGCTTTCCGGCAGCGTCGATAAGGGACGGATGCATTCAAACAGGTGATGCAGTGGTGAAAGTTGTGCTCGTCCTTCCGCTGTGTAGGAGCGCAATTCATATTTTCAGACCAGGAAGTTCCCGACGAGGTCATGTTTGAAGCTACCGTATTTTCTCAGGGAATCTCCATGGATAGAGTTCGAGGCTTCGAGCCCTGTGTGACTGTGTGTTATGCAGATTTCATTAATGTTGTTTCCGTGCTGATACAGTAGTTCCCTGCATATCTTGCATTCCTCAAAAGTAATTCACCTGCTTAGTTCAGGATTATTTTTTTACAGAGTTAGTTTCAGATTAATCCTAATTTTTATGCAATTCTAAAGCAGACATGCCACTGGTATCGTTTATCTTCAAATTTGGTTCTGGACTCTTTTTTGTTGACTATTATATCTGACCTGAAAGCTTGATCTCGGCCTTATAGGAGACAATTCTACATCAACTGAATTTTACATGGTACAGTTATCTATTTAGTTCAATTTTACATAGTTAATGGAAAACGCTGTACATCACCCGGGGGATCGCGTGTCTCGCGTCCCCCGGCTCCTCCTCTCAACACGTGTCGCCGTGGACCCCACCCACCGCCCAAGCCTCTCTTCTTCCTCCCCAGATTTTTCCACCTCCACTGCGCCTACAGAGCCTCATCCATGGGCTGACCCCAAGCGCCGCCCCTACCTCCCCCTCCCAGAACTCTCCCGCCTGCTCGCCTCCCGGAGCTCGCCCACCTGCTCGCCTCCCGGAGCTCGCCGCCCTGCGCACTACCCAGAGCTCGCCCACCTCGACCCTGCGCCTCTCCAAGATGGTGTGGTCGCCGAGCTAGACCGGCGAGAAGGACCAGGTTGATGCTGCCTTCTCCACCTCCACGGTCGTGTGACCCATCTCCGGGATCACCAGGTCCCGCGCGCAGCTCGAAGAGGTCGTCGCGCCATGAAGTCTGATGTAGAAGTGGACGGTGGGCTGCAGAATTTGGCGTTGCTGCGAGCAGCGGGGAGGGGATGCTGCGAGCGACGGCCGAGCGATCTTGCTACCATGGGCGGCCAGACTTGCTACATGGGGCAACAGGCGTTGCTACAAGAGGCGGCCTGCGATGCTACCATTGCGCGGCGGTGGCATTGCTACCCAGTAGCCGCCCGTGTTGCTACCATGGCACGGTGGTTTCGCTACCATGGCACGACGGCGCTGCTACAAATGGCTGCTGACATTGCTACAAAGGTAGACCGTCCTTGCTACAAGGATCAACCAACCGTGCTACCATGGCGCGGCTGCTTTTGCTGCAAGGGGTGGCCGGCGCTGCTACCTTGGCGTGGCGGCGGTGCTACAAGAGGAGGGAGACGGTGCTACAGGAGGGGTGCGGTGGTGCTACAGGGGGCTGACGACATTGCTGTTTCGGTGGACGGCGAAGCTACTTCAACGGCGAGGTGTTTCTCGGACGACCGCCAGTCCGCCATGGCCAGCGCTGGGATGTGTGGCGCGGGGAGAAGATGCTGCATTAGTTATCTGGCGCCGCCCTTGACGGGTTCTCCGGCGGGGTTCTCCGGCAACGCCAGCAACAACTTCTCCGGCAACGGTCATGGCTCACGGGAGGAGCGGGGTGGGGGAAGCGAGGAACTGGGAGGCAGCTGCAGGCATGTGCTGGGCAGCCAGATCGTGGGTGTGCTTTTTTGCTTTTTTTTTCCGGTGTTGTGCTGCCGTTGAGGCGTTGACTGTGTGCGAACGGTTTTGATCGGTCCATCGGACGGCTGGCGACCCGGCGGATCGGGGGCTTTAATCCCCCGGGGACGCTCAGCACGCCCCATAGTTAATTTAATCTGAATTGGGCGAGGTTTCTCACCACGTTGTTAGAAATCATGAGAACACACGTACTCGGAGGTAGTAGGACACTTTTGATCCGTAGCAACGCACGGGTATTTAGCTAGTATATATATATATATATATATATATATATATATATATATATATATATATATATATATATATATATATATATATATATATATATAATTCCTACGTGTCTGTGTTCAACTCCACGAGGTAATCGAGTTGGTCTTCAACTCGTGTACGTCATTCGAACCTAACAAAAACAACTCCATGAGGGAGACGTCACCTTGTTGGATCCAATCTCAACAAAACGATCGGGGTGAAAAGCTGAAAGCTGAGTCGGGTACACGTTTCCACGTAGATAGGCAAACAAGGTAAGGTATGCACTTCCCGTCAAAAAAGGTAAGGTATGCACTTTATGTTTTCAAAAAAAGGTAAGCTATGCACTTGCTGAGACGGGTACGATGCGTATAGTACGTGCCGCCGTAGCACGCACGGAAGCTTAGCGCACCACGTGAGCTTTAACCGGTACGTATCAGTTCAGATCTCCTATCTCCAGCACCTATATATGTACACCACCGACGAAGGTATACATCGACGATCCGATCCATATGAATTTTCTGAGGCATACTTGGCGATCCCTTTGGTGATGAAGAGGTGGAGCTCCTCAACGATCTTGGCGGGAGGAAACGAAGTCGCCGTGTCCAGCTTTACTGCAACTTCGGCGGATGCCTGCCGAGGAACCGCGGCGGCGCGACCATGTCATCCGGCAACGTCCTCCATGCCCGGCCAGCTATGTGAGGGACACCCGCAGCTCCAGCGCAAAGGACGGCCAGCGCGCGGGGCGTCCCCGTCGGCTTAAGCGAAGGCTGGTACAGGGGAGGCAAAGGCGAGGGGGAAGTTGTTGTTCGGAGCACCGGCCAAGGCGGCGTCCAGCATGGTCCAGCGCATCTACTCGTCGACGTATATATAGGATGGAAGCGTCCGCATAATTTTTTCATCTGCGCCGAGAGCTCCCTACCGGCGAGTCGGAGGGATGATGCACGCCTCCGTCTTCAGCTATGTCCGCCGCGTATGAATCCTTCATCGTCAATCCAGCCCAATCCCTGCATTCTCTCCTTCAACCGCATGCATGTTGCCACCGGCCTCCTCTAGATCCCGCTGCTGATTGAGGTAGATTTATCCGTGTTTCTGCCTGAATCATCTCGCATGGAAATTGATGGGAGAAGGTGCAGTGCACCACGGTTTGTCGACCGTACTTGACAGGTTCAGTTCGCATCGACGCAAGATTGATATTTTTCTCCAAGGAGCAACTTAGCTTCACCGCCTTATTTCTGACAAATGTACATACATTAGCTTCATCGGTTTTTCGTCTGCAAGAAAAGCTGCCCAGATCATTGTTTGCTTAATCATGGCCCTACATCTGGTGGCAGTACAAGCATCGAATATTTATCTCATCCCTCTATGTTATCTGTGGATGTAACCAGACATATTTCACTCCATTGAAAGTTACCGCTTTAGAGATATCATGAAGGATCCATAACCCCGATGGTGTATTTTGTCCAGTGCCTGATACATTCTTATGAAGGCGACCCCAAAAACATGTGCAAGACCGCGCTTAAAAAAATGATGTCCAACATATTGCTAGGGCCTAGGTGCATGCTCCGAGTCAACATTGGTGCATTCATGTTCTCAAATAATTTTGTGATTCATGTCTCCACATGGTTGCTTTACTGCTGTACGGTACTTAATTATACATTTAAAGTCATGTTTATATAGTATTTCCAAACATGAATGGTCCTTAATAGGGTTTTTTTTCAGTAAAATGAAAACATGAGATACTATGGAATGAGAAAATCAATCTTGCTCTACTCAATGGACTAGAACTTTTGGATGCAATTAATCAAATTCAACTAAATTGACATGCCACATTTTTGGAGGATTTTTCCGTGCTTATTTGGTATGCACAATTTAATTTGGCACTACCTGTTAAAAAAAAACCTCACTTTGCAACTAGATAAATTGCCCCATATTGAATTGCAATCGATCCAATGTCCTTTTTGGCATTTTGATAAGAGGTTCGGTACAATGGGCGTCCAAACTTTACCATCTTAATATTAGTGTTTTCATAATTGTGATTTTTTCAGTATAATGAAAACATGAGATACAAGGACTAGAGCTTTTGGATGTAATCAATCTAAGTGAATAACGTGAACGACAGATGATGAAAATTAATTGGTTTTTACTTATCATTGGTTTTTTATTATGAGGATAGAGATATAAATTATTTTCTCTCCCGGTGCAACGCACGGGTATTTTCCTAGTCTATACCTAATAATAAAAGCAAAAGAGCTTCTTGTTGGTTCGTTTTTTTCTACCCCTGATTTTCACTGTAATTACACCAAATGCCACCGTCAAGTGAAGTCCATAAAAACCGGTTCGGCCCGTTTCCATTTAAAAAAAAGCAAGCGAACCCGACCCTGTCGTTCTCCTCCAGCCTGAGATCCTCCGCCGCCAGGAATAGTGGAAGACCCCGCACAACATCGCGTCGCCGGAGGTGGACGCGGACGCGAGGCCAGTTCTGGTGCGAGAGGCAAAGGTCGCCGCGACAATCTGGAAGCCTTTTCCCAAGCCCATCCGGAAGCAGGTGGAGGCAGCGCCGGTGAAGCCGGTATGGGGCAGCCTCCAGGTCGGGGGTCTTCTCCGGCACCGCCAATCGCCCTCTCGCCCAGGTGGGATTCAAGTTGTCTCTGCTGCTCCCTATTCCGTTTTATTCGATACTATACAGCAGCATCGTGGTCAATCAACTGCAAGAGACTGGACTGCGATCTGTTCTTGGTGCAGCAGCTGCCCAGATCCAAATCAAGCGCTTTGCTCCCCTGTTAATGAAAACCTCTTGGAGCTATTCATCATGATCAATGCATGTCAGCAGGCATCAGCACGGTGTATTACCATTGTCAAGAAAAAGCGAACAATTGCTGGATTTCTTCTACCAGCGGATAATATTCAATTAGCTTTTCAATTCGTTTCCTGTCTCAATACAAGTAAAGAAAGTAATACCCGTAACATGAGGTTCAGCACCTAGAGGAATATGTTGCTATGGTGATGCGCGAGTGCAAAGATCTGCTAACTTCTCCGGTGGATTGAGTGATTTATGTTCTGAAATATGATATAGTCTCAATGGAGTGATTGACTTACAGAAGCTGGTAGTGACCATGTCATTGTGTCAGATATGCGTTATAAACAAGTACAGGAATACTGTGATACTTCCGTGAACCGTGTATACGAACAAGTACAGTTAACATTTCTCTTTTTTTTTCCGAAAAAAGTATCCAAGGAAAAAGATTGTTGGCCAGGTCCTTATGAGATACTCTAAATTACTCATTCAAAAAAACATAAATGTTATTTGTACTATATTACCCGCTCCATCTCGTCTCATGAAACATGTCGAGAACATTTTGTGCCATCAAGATTTTTATTTTATTTTACTCTATCAAATTTTTTTATGACAAGTAGCAATGTATGGGTACATTTTCCGTACATTCTTGTTCGTTCGTTTTTTATCGCCCTTGATTTTCTATCTAAATTATAACCGTTGCCACCGCATATGTAAAAATAACGGTCAGTCTGTCCATGTTTGCCCACACGGTTGTTGCCACCTCAGCGTTACCGTAGTGTCGCACCACACCCACTTCAACCGTCGATAACCTACTACAGCCGAGCCTACTGCTCAACTCCCTGCATCGGTCACGGTTGCCTCTCTCCTAGAGCCGTACTAGGTGCCAAAACCAAACATTAGAACGATTGCGTTCACGTCAAGAAAAGCTAATTTTCAATAGTGAGATTATCTATGGTTATCACAGATGACTCATATGAGCGTTTGATTTTTTCTCTTTCTCCCGATGCAACGCATGGGCACTTTTCCTAGTTCCTCTAATATGACATGTCATTCATATTGTCTGCGCATTGCATTATACCATGTGTTGATTGTTCTTTACCTTTCCGGTATTTGCTTCTTCGCGATCGATAGAGCACGAGTCCGAGATGATGAAGATCAACGACACTGATGATCAAATCTTGTCCACCGACGAACAAGTCAAGCATGCATCGAAGATCCACATTGGTTGGTCAGGGACAAAGGCAAGCCCTAGCCTGGTTCATATATAATTTTGAAATGCTTTTACTCTGGTTCCTTCATATTGCATGCGATTCAACTTTCTTTTATCGATAGGTAGAGTTACCCTATCTGTTGCATGTCCTACCTTTGTAGCCTCAAATCCATGATCCACTGCTCCTAGCATAACTAGGTGTGGCATGTGTGCATCGCTAGAGCCTTTATATCTTTATGCTTAGCCATGCTTAGTATGTTACGCTACTACTCTGGTCTTCGGACTGGAGTCTTACAATGAAAAGAATCTAGCATGACAGGTTGACGTGGTAAGTGTAGAGATGTTGTTAAACATGATTAAAGGCTCAGACGAGAGGCCACATTGGGATGTGGTGGGTTGTTTCGTTTCTGCCGACCCTAGGAACCGAGTTCTCGCCTCTTGAACCAAGACTGAGCGTACAATCGCACGAGGCCCTATTATGGTACCCTCTTGACTCACTAACTTGCCTAGTAGATTCCATGAGTCACATAGTTTGCGCGTTATCTGGACATATGCATTGCATTCTGCTTTGGGGGAAAGGGTGCATAACAGGTAGGTAAGCGTGTCCGTGGTGGCTGGGGGTTGCGGCCCCTGGGGAAACCCACCTCGCCTCACATCATTAAGGACCGACTTCGGGACTTGACCCGTTACGGCGGAACAATCCTTAGCGCGTGACTCATGGTCTCGGCGACAGCAAGGTAAAGGTCGTGGTCAACCACCCTCTGCCGGCTTTCCAAGGAAGAGAGCTAATGATTCTGGCATTAAGAGTCGGCTGGTACGTGTGGGTAAAGTTGTGCACCCCTGCAGGGTTATGAATCTTTTCGAAAAGCCGTGTCCACGGTTACGGACGACTTGGGAATGGATTCTGTGATCATAGACAACTTTAACCTGATCGTAAAACTTGGCAAACAATGTGTGTTTACGGATACCTTCTTCGGGTGTTGAGGGGGTGATCCGAGGATAGTGGTTCGAGATGATGAAGATTGGTGGATACAACATGATGTTCAGTAGATCTAGAGATGTCGCTCTCTTATCCCCTTTTTAAAGGTTCTGAGTAGTCGAGCTTCTCTTCTCTCTTGTCTTACAAAGGAAAACTGGCTTGACGCAAAAGGAGCTCTACATAAAGCTCGCATACCCGCTTTGCTAAAAGGTTGTACTAAGTCTTGCTGAGTCCCTGTACTCAGCTTTGCATGCTTTTGTTTCAGACGAAGTCGCTCCAACAGATGGTGGTTTCTAGTCGACATCGACGAGTAGCTTGGGGTTCCCAGGTGGCAGCCTGGAATCTATGGGCTGGGACGTCGCCGTTATGCTCCTGGCCTCTTAGGCCTTTTGCTGTCTTGCTATGTTTAATACAATAACTTTGCTTCCGTTGATTGATGTATGTCAGGTCAGTGACCTCTGCTTGTAATGCTTTGGTTCTTCGCTCAGTTATGAGCTTGTATTACTTCTTTGAGTCGTAGAGTCACTGTTGTGTTACCGATTCTCTCACTGTAGTCTCTCGAGCTCTAGGTTAGGCTTATGTCAGACGAACATCTGGTATTTGTCTAACCCTGATCCCGGGGGTGCCACAGGTTTTGGTATCAGAGCAGGACTGCCTGTAGGAAGCCCTTTCTACTGGTCGATGTTGAGTCTAGTGTTTGTGAAAACTATTTAAAAGCTAAAAGTATTTGTCAAAATCTGATTAGGCTTCTTTTTACTCCTTATCTGGTATCTCTCTAATTCTAAGGTTCCTTACCTTGTGTTGATTTGAAAGTTTTTCTATCTCTTCTAGTTTTTCAAACTTAGGTGCCTCAAGGGCAGGTCGTTTGCAAACCAGTTGACCTAGTGCAGAGTTCTCTAGAGTCGTGTGTGTTCTTTGCTTCCTCTTTGTTTTGTTTGTTTTGATAGAGAGATTTCCTTTCCATCATAATCTCTCTATTTTGTGGGTTCCACATCATTCTGTTCTAGGCTTCGAGGTTTCCTTTCGCCTTGTATGCCTCCTTTTTATTTTGTTGGGTACTTTGGAAGCTTTGCATGGCTTCTGAATACTACACCATGATTACTACATCGTAGTATCCTTTGTCACTTGGTAAGTAGTTACTCCTTTCTCGGTTTTTAACCCTTGAACTTGAACCGAAGGTCCTCGATTGTACTGGATTCTACTATATGAATCTTCGTACATGAAGCTGGCCTTTAACCCAAGATCCATGCCATTGAACGCTGGTGTTAATGTTCAAACATTACATCGGGATGGCTAAATTCAAATCAATCTAGCCTTCAAGCTTGTGGTTATTGTCGTGTTGAACTGCGGCAATAAAGATCTTTCCCTTGCACCAGCTATCGTAGAGGTTCTTTCATTGAACCAAATGGATCACGACAAGCGTGCTCTTTGTGAGTCTCCTATCTATGTTTGTGACTCTGCCACACCTCCCTTTTGAGCATAAGTTTGACAAAGTGTTATCTTGTGCATCCACCTCTCAGGAATTTTGATCCTCATCATGTTCCTCCTCTTAGTTGCTTTCCGACATTTGTCTGCTAGTTAGCATCCAAGTGGTAAATGTGCATTGGTGTCTCTAGTGCATGTTACTCTTGTGGTTCGTCAATACATTCCACTTCGGTATGTCAGAAGAAAAAAACTCCAGTACCTTGTCCATTTCAAAGACTTGGTCAAAGTCTTGTAATCCGTAGATTAAGATGCCTCGTTAGCTTCTGTTCTGTTCTACCTTAGAGTATCACCCTCTTTTATATCATGAGGTCGTGCTGAGTCTCATGGCCTTATTGATGAAGTGATGCTCTTACATATCTTTACTCGCTCTTCCTCCGAGCTGTCTGTGCTTGGGAATGTTGGGGTTTGCGTATTGATGTGGCCATCTGAGATTCTTAGCAATTCTCATTGCTTCGAAATCTAAGGACATTTGTGTCATTCTTAGCATGGTTGGTTCACCAACTATTAAGCGAAGTTTGATCGTGTTGCCAAGTCCATTTATTCAAGCACATCTTCGGTCAAAGAGTTAGGCTTATGCTGAAGCTCTCAAGACCATATCGTTTGCTTTGTAAAGCAAGTTCCCCTCTTGAATTCAGTGATATACCGGTGGTTCGTGATATTCTGAATGTCTTTCTAGGAGTATCACCATGTTGTTACATGACCGTGTTGTCGAGTTCATGAGTACGTTGGTTTATTCAACTACTCCTTCTCCAAGAACCGTGCTGGATAACCCTGGACTAGTTGGTTGAGCTTAATCAACAACTTGGAGAGTTGAAGACAAAAGGTCTATCCAACTTTGTTCCTTCATAAAGGGATGTTTAGTGATGTTTGTGTTGAAGTCAAAAAGTATCTCCTTTGTGGATATGCTATCTTCCCCATATTTGATTGAGCTTGGGCTATCGTCAAATCAAACTCAGTTCCAAGGACTATTTTGATGATGTTTATAATCATGGTGCCTCGTCTGAGTATACCTACTTGTCCTTTGGTCTGACCAATATTTCTGTCGAGTCCATATAGAATATGAGTCCCTCCTTGGATTATCTTGATAAGTTTGTTGTTGAGCCCATCGATGACATCCTTATTTTCTCCATGTTTAAAGAGGTTCATATTGGACAAGTGGCACTAATGTTGGAAAGTTTTGAGAACAATCTTTGTGTTATCATGAAGTATGTGTTCTGGATGTTGGTAGTGACCTTCTCTGGTTCACGTGCATTTGCTGAAAGATGTCGCCGTGGATCCGAGTCGAGTTCCCTTTTGTTTTCCTCGGGAATCATCGCAAGTCAGTCATGCATGTGCGAAGTATTCTTAAGATGGAAGGTTGTTGCCTCCATTCCTTGAAATGTTCCTCTATGCACCCTAAGCCACTGACTGTCTTGTTAAAGAAAAACAAGAAGCTTAGAAACTTCAAAATCTTCTTTGATGTCCCCACAAGGACTCACTTGTGTTACATTGCAAGTTCATGTGCACGCAATTGCCTTTGCAGTCGCAACCACATGTATGACGCAATCTAGTTCAATCTTTTGGAGCTTAACATTGGGGTCCATATCTTGAGAATCTATTGACTTTACCTTGGTGGTAACTGTTGCAAATCTTACATTCAAACATTCTGAGTCCGAAAGTATCTTTACACCTAACCTAAGCTGAATCTCAAGCGGCAATGATGGTTAGTGTTTCTCAAGGATTTTTGGGATAGATCTCTTTGTAAATCCGGCAAGATTGATGTCGTGGTTAACACAATCAGTTGGAAGACCTAATGCCAACATTCTTGAAGTAACAAGGATAACCACTCTCCATAAGGATCTTGTGCGACTTATTATAGGAGTTGCCCTTATGATGTCTTTTCAATTCCGAAGTCTAACCTTCACTTGATGACCTATTGAAGGCTCGTCAATAGTCTAAAATTGGTGTATACCACATCAAGGAGAACATCATAAGCAGTGTTGCTAAATGTATCTCGTCAATTCCTTGAAACTATTTCCCTGGTGACAACAACTTTGTCTGGAGAAATTTCACTCCCCGGTGATCTTTGCTACGTTGATCGACAATGATTTTTCCCCTTCCTTTGGCTTAAACTTGAAGTTCTATTTAATTCACACGTTGTGTGAATTCGTCAGTCATCTAGGCTCCAACCTTTTGAGGAGACTCTAATCATTTCATGTACCCATGCCAGAAAAGTGAATATGATTATTAAATCCAAAGTTGCTATGGTTGGATAATCGTTTGTGCTTCCACGATTCACCCTCTTTAATAGTGCCTCGTCATGGTATCAAAGGCAGTTTAACTCCTCGCTACCTTGTCCTTCATGTTCTTGTCAAGCGTGGAGCAATTATCTACCAAAAATTTGAAACTTCTTCGTTACCTTGATGTGTTTCATATTTCCTAGCTCAAGAGTTGTTTCCGAACACTCCTTCCATGAGTTAACCATGAGATACTCGATCTTTGTAAAGATCCATCGTCCAGAGTTATTCCCTCTTACCTTTGGAGCGAAGAAGGCAAAATGAAGAGTTCTTCATGGTGTTGTGGGTCAACTTCTTCATGGTGTCGTGGATCAACTTCTTCAACAAAGAAGATCATCGTGGTGTCAACAAGTTCGTTGAAGACCGGTGTAGCCCTTGTTACCTTCTCTCTTCCTACCTTAGGAATCTCGGGGACGAGATTCTTGTAAGGAGGATAGAGTTGTAACATCCCTGTTTTGCTAAACCCTAATTAGGAGTTGTTTGTGCATTCATGAGCATCATTTAAAATGCATTAGGAAAAAATTGCATTTTAAAAGTGAAGTGGAAACCCTAAATTTCAAAGTTCTACCTCTATTTGAAATGTTTCAAACCTTCAAAATCTTGTGGTGTGATATTTTTGAAATGATCAATGATGCCACATAATGTTGGTACACGATTTTGGAAATTTATGGTTTTCAAAAATAGCCCAAAACAATAAGTACAAATGGTTTTAGCCCTGTTTTTAATTGTTTTTAGGAAAACATCAAAGGGCAGGGGGTTTTGGGCAAATATGCCCTTGTCTTCTTCCTTCACACAGGCAGAGAGCTGCCTGGCAGCCCTCCCGCCGTCGATCCCGGTGAGGAGATGCCCGTCGCTGCCGATGCTCCTCCAGGGGATAAGACCGCCGTGGCGCCTCCCTCTCTCTCCCTTATCTTCTCCCTCTCCCTGGACCTCTCCTTTCTTCTCTGTGAGCCCCGCCCGAAACCCTACCCGGCCAGACCTCGCCGTCGCCGCCGTTGCCGACCTCCCCGCGCCAAGCCACCGACGCCAATAGCTCCGCCTTGACGCCGTCTACCTCCTCCACCTCGCAGCTGCCGCCGGGGAGCTCCCAATCGGCCCAATCGACGGGAGCCCGACCCGCCGGCATCCGCCGCTCGCCGGAGCTCCGAGCCTCCCCTCGCCTCGCCATCGCCACCAGCGGCACCAGGGTGAGCAGGCGGTCCTCCCTGTGCCCCTGGCCCTCTCCCTCTCGCTCTCTACCGCCGCCGCCACGCGAGCCTGCAAGCGCCACCGTCGGCCATCGCCGCCGTGGTCGCTCCGGCGACCATTGGTGGGCGGCGCCGCCACCAAAAGGCTCGCCGCGTCGAGCTGCGTCCGTAGCCCCGGCGCACGCGCCCGAATTCGGCCTCAATCGGCCGATTGCTGCTCAACCTGAGAGCTCAAGGTCGTGCTGACATCAGCATGACGTCAGCATGACGCAATAAATCGTTTTCCTTTTTCTGTTTTGTTATTTATTAATTTCAGAAACTTGTATAATACATATCTTTTTCATATTAATTCAGAAAAAGATGTGTAATATACTGAAATGTTCAGAAAAACATTCTCTACAAGTTCAGATGTAGTTCATGCATCATTGCAATAATTAAAACTGCATAAGTAGTGAAACCCTAATTAACCCCTCTCATATGTCGGGGTCCGATGTCGATACCCCTTAAATTGAGCAATGCACCTAGGGTTACTTCAATTCCTATAATATGACATGACATTCATATTGTATGCGCATTGCATTATACCATGTGTTGATTGTTCTTTACCTTTCCGGTATTTGCTTCTTCGCGATCGATAGAGCACGAGTCCGAGATGATGAAGATCAACGACACTGATGATCAAATCTTGTCCACCGACGAACAAGTCAAGCATGCATTGAAGATCCACATTGGTTGGTCAGGGACAAAGGCAAGCCCTAGCCTGGTTCATATATAATTTTGAAATGCTTTTACTCTGGTTCCTTCATATTGCATGCGATTCAACTGTCTTTTATCGATAGGTAGAGTTACCCTATCTGTTGCATGTCCTACCTTTGTAGCCTCAAATCCATGATCCACTGCTCCTAGCATAACTAGGTGTGGCATGTGTGCATCGCTAGAGCCTTTATATCTTTATGCTTAGCCATGCTTAGTATGTTACGCTACTACTCTGGTCTTCGGACTGGAGTCTTACAATGAAATGAATCTAGCATGACAGGTTGATGTGGTAAGTGTAGAGATGTTGTTAAACATGATTAAAGGCTCAGACGAGAGGCCACATTGGGATGTGGTGGGTTGTTTCATTTCTGCCGACCCTAGGAACCGAGTTCTCGCCTCTTGAACCAAGACTGAGCGTACAATCGCATGAGGCCCTATTATGGTACCCTCTTGACTCACTAACTTGCCTAGTAGATTCCATGAGTCACATAGTTTGCGCGTTATCTGGACATATGCATTGCATTCTGCTTTGGGGGAAAAGGTGCATAACAGGTAGGTAAGCGTGGCCGTGGTGGCTGGGGGTTGCGGCCCCTGGGGAAACCCACCTCGCCTCACATCGTTAAGGACCGACTTCGGGACTTGACCCGTTACGGCGGAACAATCCTTAGCGCGTGACTCATGGTCTCGGCGACAGCAAGGTAAAGGTCGTGGTCAACCACCCTCTGCCGGCTTTCCAAGGAAGAGAGCTAATGATTCTGGCATTAAGAGTCGGTTGGTACATGTGGGTAAAGTTGTGCACCCCTGCAGGGTTATGAATCTTTTCGAAAAGCCGTGTCCACGATTACGGACGACTTGGGATGGATTCTGTGATCATAGACAACTTTAACCTGATCGTAAAACTTGGCAAACAATGTGTGTTTACGGATACCTTCTTCGGGTGTTGAGGGGGTGATCCGAGGATAGTGGTTCGAGATGATGAAGATTGGTGGATACAACATGATGTTCAGTAGATATAGAGATGTCGCTCTCTTATCCCCTTTTTAAAGGTTCTGAGTAGTCGAGCTTCTCTTCTCTCTTGTCTTACAAAGGAAAACTGGCTTTACGCAAAAGAAGCTCTACATAAAGCTCGCATACCCGCTTTGCTAAAAGGTTGTACTAAGTCTTGCTAAGTCCCTGTACTCAGCTTTGCATGCTTTTGTTTCAGACGAAGTCGCTCCAACAGATGGTGGTTTCTAGTCGACATCGACGAGTAGCTTGGGGTTCCCAGGTGGCAGCCTGGAATCTATGGGCTGGGATGTCGCCGTTATGCTCCTGGCCTCTTAGGCCTTTTGCTGTCTTGCTATGTTTAATACAATAACTTTGCTTTCGTTGATTGATGTATGTCAGGTCAGTGACCTCTGCTTGTAATGCTTTGGTTCTTCGCTCAGTTATGAGCTCGTATTACTTCTTTGAGTCGTAGAGTCACTGTTGTGTTACCGATTCTCTCACTGTAGTCTCTCGAGCTCTAGGTTAGGCTTATGTCAGACGAACATCTGGTATTTGTCTAACCCTGATCCCGGGGGTGCCACAGGTTTTGGTATCAGAGCAGGACTGCCTGTAGGAAGCCCTTTCTACTGGTCGATGTTGAGTCTAGTGTTTGTGAAAACTATTTAAAAGCTAAAAGTATTTGTCAAAATATGATTAGGCTTCTTTTTACTCCTTATCTGGTATCTCTCTAATTCTAAGGTTCCTTACCTTGTGTTGATTTGAAAGTTTTTCTATCTCTTCTAGTTTTTCAAACTTAGGTGCCTCAAGGGCAGGTCGTTTGCAAACCAGTTGACCTAGTGCAGAGTTCTCTAGAGTCGTGTGTGTTCTTTGCTTCCTCTTTGTTTTGTTTGTTTTGATAGAGAGATTTCCTTTCCATCATAATCTCTCTATTTTGTGGGTTCCACATCATTCTATTCTAGGCTTCGAGGTTTCCTTTCGCCTTGTATGCCTCCTTTTTATTTTGTTGGGTACTTTGGAAGCTTTGCATGGCTTCTGAATACTGCACCATGATTACTACATCGTAGTATCCTTTGTGTCACTTGGTAAGTAGTTACTCCTTTCTCGGTTTTTAACCCTTGAACTTGAACCGAAGGTCCTCGATTGTACTGGATTCTACTATATGAATCTTCGTACATGAAGCTGGCCTTTAACCCAAGATCCATGCCATTGAACGCTGGTGTTAATGTTCAAACATTACATCGGGATGGATAAATTCAAATCAATCTAGCCTTCAAGCTTGTGGTTATTGTCGTGTTGAACTGCGGCAATAAAGATCTTTCCCTTGCACCAGCTATCGTAGAGGTTCTTTCATTGAACCAAATGGATCACGAAAAGCGTGCTCTTTGTGAGTCTCCTATCTATGTTTGTGACTCTGCCACACCTCCCTTTTGAGCATAAGTTTGACAAAGTGTTATCTTGTGCATCCACCTCTCAGGAATTTTGATCCTCATCATGTTCCTCCTCTTAGTTGCTTTCCGACATTTGTCTGCTAGTTAGCATCCAAGTGGTAAATGTGCATTGGTGTCTCTAGTGCATGTTACTCTTGTGGTTCGTCAATACATTCCACTTCGGTATGTCAGAAGAAACAAACTCCAGTACCTTGTCCATTTCAAAGACTAGGTCAAAGTCTTGTAATCCGCAGATTAAGATGCCTCGTTAGCTTCTGTTCTGTTCTACCTTAGAGTATCACCCTCTTTTATATCATGATGTCGTGCTGAGTCTCATGGCCTTATTGATGAAGTGATGCTCTTACATATCTTTACTCGCCCTTCCTCCGAGTTGTCTGTGCTTGGGAATGTTGGGGTTTGCGTATTGATGTGGCCATCTGAGATTCTTAGCAATTCTCATTGCTTCGAAATCTAAGGACATTTGTGTCATTCTTAGCATGGTTGGTTCACCAACTATTAAGCGAAGTTTGATTGTGTTGCCAAGTCCATTTATTCAGGCACATCTTCGGTCAAAGAGTTAGGCTTATGCTGAAGCTCTCAAGACCATATCGTTTGCTTTGTAAAGCAAGTTCCCCTCTTGAATTCAGTGATATACCGGTGGTTCGTGATATTCTGAATGTCTTTCTAGGAGTATCACCATGTTGTTACATGACCGTGTTGTCGAGTTCATGAGTACGTTGGTTTATTCAACTACTCCTTCTCCAAGAACCGTGCTGGATAACCCTGGACTAGTTGGTTGAGCTTAATCAACAACTTGGAGAGTTGAAGACAAAAGGTCTATCCAACTTTGTTCCTTCATAAAGGGATGTCTAGTGATGTTTGTGTTGAAGTCAAAAAGTATCTCCTTTGTGGATATGCTATCTTCCCCATATTTGATTGAGCTTGGGCTATCGTCAAATCAAACTCAGTTCCAAGGACTATTTTGATGATGTTTATAATCATGGTGCCTCGTCTGAGTATACCTACTTGTCCTTTGGTTTGACCAATATTTCTGTCGAGTCCATATAGAATATGAGTCCCTCCTTGGATTATCTTGATAAGTTTGTTGTTGAGCCCATCGATGACATCCTTATTTTCTCCATGTTTAAAGAGGTTCATATTGGACAAGTGGCACTAATGTTGGAAAGTTTTGAGAACAATCTTTGTGTTATCATGAAGTATGTGTTCTGGATGTTGGTAGTGACCTTCTCTGGTTCACGTGCATTTGCTAAAAGATGTCGCCGTGGAACCGAGTCGAGTTCCCTTTTGTTTTCCTCGGGAATCATCGCAAGTCAGTCATGCATGTGCGAAGTATTCTTAAGATGGAAGGTTGTTGCCTCCATTCCTTGAAATGTTCCTCTATGCACCCTAAGCCACTGACTGTCTTGTTAAAGAAAAACAAGTAGCTTAGGAACGTCAAAATCTTCTTTGATGTCCCCACAAGGACTCACTTGTGTTACATTGCAAGTTCATGTGCACGCAATTGCCTTTGCAGTCGCAACCACATGTATGATGCAATCTAGTTCAATCTTTTGGAGCTTAACATTGGGGTCCATATCTGGAGAATCTATTGACTTTACCTTGGTGGTAACTGTTGCAAATCTTACATTCAAACATTCTGAGTCCGAAAGTATCTTTACACCTAACCTAAGCTGAATCTCAAGCGGCAATGATGGTTGGTGTTTCTCAAGGATTTTTGGGATAGATCTCTTTGTAAATCCGGCAAGATTGATGTCGTGGTTAACACAATCAGTTGGAAGACCTAATGCCAACATTCTTGAAGTAACAAGGATAACCACTCTCCATAAGGATCTTGTGCGACTTATTCTAGGAGTTGCCCTTATGATGTCTTTTCAATTCCGAAGTCTAACCTTCACTTGTTGACCTGTTGAAGGCTCGTCAATAGTCTAAAATTGGTGTATACCACATCAAGGAGAACATCATAAGCAGTGTTGCTAAATGTATCTCGGTCAATTCCTTGAAACTATTTCCCTGGTGACAACAACTTTGTCCGGAGAAATTTCACTCCCCGGTGATCTTTGCTACGTTGATCGACAATGATTTTTCCCCTTCCTTTGGCTTATACTTGAAGTTCTATTTAATTCACACGTTGTGTGAATTCGTCAGTCATCTAGGCTCCAACCTTTTGAGTAGACTCTAATCATTTCATGTACCCATGCCAGAAAAGTGACTATGATTATTAAATCCAAAGTTGCTATGGTTGGATAATCCTTTGTGCTTCCACGATTCACCCTCTCTAAGAGTGCCTCATCATGGTATCAAAGGCAGTTTAACTCCTCGCTACCTTGTCCTTCGTGTTCTTGTCAAGCGTGGAGCAATTATCTACCAAAAATTTGAAACTTCTTCGTTACCTTGATGTGTTTCATATTTCCTAGCTCAAGAGTTGTTTCCGAACACTCCTTCCATGAGTTAACCATGAGATACTCGATCTTTGTAAAGATCCACCGTCCAGAGTTATTCCCTCTTACCTTTGGAGCGAAGAAGGAAAAATGAAGAGTTCTTCATGGTGTTGTGGGTCAACTTCTTCATGGTGTCATGGATCAACTTCTTCAACAAAGAAGATCATCGTGGTGTCAACAAGTTCGTTGAAGACCGGTGTAGTCCTTGTTACCTTCTCTCTTCCTACCTTAGGAATCTCGGGGACGAGATTCTTGTAAGGGGGATAGAGTTGTAACATCCCTGTTTTGCTAAACCCTAATTAGGAGTTATTTGTGCATTCATGAGCATCATTTAAAATGCATTAGGAAAAAATTGCATTTTAAAAGTGAAGTGGAAACCCTAAATTTCAAAGTTCTACCTCTATTTGAAATGTTTCAAACCTTCAAAATCTTGTGGTGTGATATTTTTGAAATGATCAATGATGCCACATAATGTTGGTACACGATTTTGGAAATTTATGGTTTTCAAAAATAGCCCAAAACAATAAGTACAAATGGTTTTAGCCCTGTTTTTAATTGTTTTTAGGAAAACAGCAAAGGGCAGGGGGTTTTGGGCAAATATGCCCTTGTCTTCTTCCTTCACACAGGCAGAGAGCTGCCTAGCCCTCCCGCCGTCGATCCCGGCGAAGAGATGCCCGCCGCCGCCGATGCTCCTCCAGGGGATAAGACCGCCGCGGCGCCTCCCTCTCTCTCCCTTATCTTCTCCCTCTCCCTGGACCTCTCCTTTCTTCTCTGTGAGCTCCGCCCGAAACCCTACCCCGGCCAGACCTCGCCGTCGCCGCCGTTGCCGACCTCCCCGCGCCAAGCCACTGACGCCAATAGCTCCGCCTTGACGCCGTCTACCTCCTCCACCTCGCAGCTGCCGCCGGGGAGCTCCCAATCGGCCCAATCGACGGGAGCCCGACCCGCCGGCATCCGCCGCTCGCCGGAGCTCCGAACCTCCCCTCGCCTCGCCATCGCCACCAGCGGCACCAGGGTGAGCAGGCGGTCCTCCCTGTGCCCCTGGCCCTCTCCCTCTCGCTCTCTACCGTCGCCGCCACGCGAGCCTGCAAGCGCCGCCATCGGCCATCGCCGCCGTGGTCGCTCCGGCGACCACTGGTGGGCGGCGCCGCCACCAAAAGGCTCGCCGCGTCGAGCTGCGTTCGTAGCCCCAGCGCACGCGCCCGAATTCGGCCTCCATCGGCCGATTGCTGCTCAACCTGAGAGCTCAAGGTCATGCTGACGTCAGCATGACGTCGGCATGACGCAGTAAATCATTTTCCTTTTTCTGTTTTGTTATTTATTAATTTCAGAAACTTGTATAATTCATATCTTTTTCATATTAATTCAGAAAAAGATGTGTAATATACTGAAATGTTCAGAAAAACATTCTCTACAAGTTTAGATGTAGTTCATGCATCATTGCAATAATTAAAACTGCATAAGTAGTGAAACCCTAATTAACCCCTCTCATATGTCGGGGTCCGATGTCGATACCCCTTAAATTGAGCAATGCACCTAGGGTTACTTCAATTCCTCTAATATGACATGTCATTCATATTGTCTGCGCATTGCATTATACCATGTGTTGATTGTTCTTTACCTTTCCGGTATTTGCTTCTTCGCGATCGATAGAGCACGAGTCCGAGATGACGAAGATCAACGACACTGACGATCAAATCTTGTCCACCGACGAACAAGTCAAGCATGCATCGAAGATCCACATTGGTTGGTCAGGGACAAAGGCAAGCCCTAGCCTGGTTCATATATAATTTTGAAATGCTTTTACTCTGGTTCCTTCATAATGCATGCGATTCAACTGTCTTTTATCGATAGGTAGAGTTACCCTATCTGTTGCATGTCCTACCTTTGTAGCCTCAAATCCATGATCCACTGCTCCTAGCATAACTAGGTGTGGCATGTGTGCATCGCTAGAGCCTTTATATCTTTATGTTTAGCCATGCTTAGTATGTTACGCTACTACTCTGGTCTTCGGACTGGAGTCTTACAATGAAATGAATCTAGCATGACAGGTTGACGTGGTAAGTGTAGAGATGTTGTTAAACATGATTAAAGGCTCAGACGAGAGGCCACATTGGGATGTGGTGGGTTGTTTCGTTTCTGCCGACCCTAGGAACCGAGTTCTCGCCTCTTGAACCAAAACTGAGCATACAACCACACGAGGCCCTATTATGGTACCCTCTCGACTCACTAACTTGCCTAGTAGATTCCATGAGTCACATAGTTTGCGCGTTATCTGGACATATGCATTGCATTCTGCTTTGGGGAAAAGGTACATAACAGGTAGGTAAGCGTGGCCGTGGTGGCTGGGGGTTGCGGCCCCTGGGGAAACCCACCTCGCCTCACATCGTTAAGGACCGACTTCGGGACTTGACCCGTTACGGCGGAACAATCCTTAGCGCGTGACTCATGGTCTCGGCGACAGCAAGGTAAAGGTCGTGGTCAACCACCCTCTGCCGGCTTTCCAAGGAAGAGAGCTAATGATTCTGGCATTAAGAGTCGGTTGGTACGTGTGGGTAAAGTTGTGCACCCCTGCAGGGTTATGAATCTTTTCGAAAAGCCGTGTCCACGGTTACGGACGACTTGGGAATGGATTCTGTGATCATAGACAACTTTAACCTGATCGTAAAACTTGGCAAACAATGTGTGTTTACGGATACCTTCTTCGGGTGTTGAGGGGGTGATCCGAGGATAGTGGTTCGAGATGATGAAGATTGGTGGATACAACATGATGTTCAGTAGATCTAGAGATGTCGCTCTCTTATCCCCTTTTTAAAGGTTCTGAGTAGTCGAGCTTCTCTTCTCTCTTGTCTTACAAAGGAAAACTGGCTTTACGCAAAAGAAGCTCTACAAAAAGCTCGCATACCCGCTTTGCTAAAAGGTTGTACTAAGTCTTGCTGAGTCCCTGTACTCAGCTTTGCATGCTTTTGTTTCAGACGAAGTCGCTCCAACAGATGGTGGTTTCTAGTCGACATCGACGAGTAGCTTGGGGTTCCCAGGTGGCAGCCTGGAATCTATGGGCTGGGACGTTGCCGTTATGCTCCTGGCCTCTTAGGCCTTTTGCTATCTTGCTATGTTTAATAGCATAACTTTGCTTCCGTTGATTGATGTATGTCAGGTCAGTGACCTCTGCTTGTAATGCTTTGGTTCTTCGCTCAGTTATGAGCTCGTATTACTTCTTTGAGTCGTAGAGTCACTGTTGTGTTACCGATTCTCTCACTGTAGTCTCTCGAGCTCTAGGTTAGGCTTATGTCAGACGAAGATCTGGTATTTGTCTAACCCTGATCCCGGCGGTGCCACACCAAACCACCCCTTGGCACGGCCAGGCATGGGCCCGCACCAAGGCATGGTCTGGCCCACCCAGGTGGCCACTGACATCGCCCCTCCGCCAATTTATTCACGATCTCGGGAAAACCCTAAACACCCAAGTCTCCATCCACGAAAAGTTTTGTAGCGGCCGCCATTGCAGATACCATCTCGGGAGGGTTCTGAAGCTCTTCCCGGCACCCCTACAGCGGGGGAAATCATCGCCGGAGGCATCTACATCGCTATGCCTGCCCCCAAAGTGATGTGTGAGTAGTTCATCCTTGGACTATGGGTCCATAGTAGTAGCTAGATGGTTGTCTTCTCTAATTTGTGCCTCATGTGTAGATCTTGCACTACTAGGAAAAGGCCTATAGCTGCAAATATTATTGCCGGCGTACCAGAAAAGATGCCCGCCGGTGCTAAATACTACCGGCGCGCCATGTTTTGGCCGCGCCGGTGATGACTCAATACCGCCGGCGCAGGAAAAAAATAGTGCGCCGGGGATAAGGCTGAACCAGGTCCGGGCCAAACTGAAAATTGCAGCTCCCCTTACTGTCGGCTGATACGTCCAAAACGTATCTACTTTCCCGAACACTTTTGCTATTGTTTTGCCTCTAATTTGTGTATTTTGGATACAACTAACACGACTAACGCTGTTTTCAGTAGAATACCCTAGTGTCTTATTTTTTGCAGAAAATCAACTTTCAGGAAAATCCCCGGAAATAATTGCAATGGGCCTATTTTTACAGAAGACCCACGGAGCCAGAAGACATCCAGAACTCCGCCGCCATCGAAAACCCTATTTCGGGACCAGAAACTCCGTTCTGGCACCTTGCCGGGATGGGAATTGGAGGAGATCATCACCATCATCGCCATCGACGCCTCTCCATCGACCATCCATGCTTCCCCCATCCATGTGTGAGTAAATCCCCGCTGTAGGCTGAAGGGGGTGATAGGGATTGGATGAGATTGTTCATGTAATAGCCATAAGATTGTTAGGGCATGGTGCCTAGTATCCGTTGTTGGTACTTTTATGATATTGTTGCAACTTGTTATGCTTAATGCTTGTCACTAGGGCCCGAGTGCCATGATTTCAGATCTGAACATGTTATTGATTAATGATGATATTCATTGTTTTATGATCTTACCTGCAAATTGTATACACATATTGCTGTCCGGAACCCGAGGCCCCAAAGTGACAGAACTTGGGACAACCGGAGGGGAAGGCTGTGATATGAGGATCACATGTGTTCACGGAGTGTTAATGCTTTGCTCCGGTACTCTATTAAAAGGAGTACCTTAATTACCAGTAGTTTCCCTAGAGGCCCGGCTGCCACCGGCTGGTAGGACAAAAGATGTTGTGCAAGTTTCTCATTGCGAGCACGTACGACTATATACAGAACACATGCCTATGGTCATTTAGTACTTTGATACTGTTTTATTATTATCTGCAAATGCCTAGTCTTGATTATTACATGAGTTATCTTATCCATGCAGCGCCCGTTCATCCATCCATATGCCTACAGTATTTTAATACTGCTGTTTACTATAATCACTACTGCTGTCATTATTACACTGCTGCTTATATTTCACTACTGTTACTGCTATAAAACTGTTGCTACTGATAAACTACTGTGAGCAAGTCTGTTTTCAGGTGCAGCTGAATTGACAACTCCGCTGTTAAGGCTTACAAATATTCTTTGGCTCCCCTTGTGTCGAATCAATAAATTGGGTTTTACTTCCCTCGAAGACTGTTGCGATCCCCTATACTTGTGGGTCATCAAGACTATTTTCTGGCGTCGTTGCCGGGGAGCATAGCTTTATTTGCAAGTTCACCTGAATTGATATTGTTCGCTGCAAATCCTCCATCATGGGTAAACCTCGCGATGCTAAAGTCGCCATATTACCATCCACTACAAGAAAAGGTACAACTCTGAGTACCTATGCTGCTCTTGATTCACCATCTGTGATAAGTCAACTTGTTTCACCACCACAAGCTTCACGTGTTGGTACTTCTGCTGAATCTGAAAATTCCTCTGATAATTTTGATGATGCTTCTACTGTGCTTGATGATAATGGTTCATTAGGTCCTTTTCTAGATGCTACAATTGCTAGGTCTAGACAAATTGAAAATACTGAAATTCCTAATGAAAATACTGTTACACCTGTTAATTCACCTGAGTCTGTTGAACACTCTAGTGATGATCCTGATGAAGATTATGTGGAACTTGATGATGATTTTATTGATATGTGTAATGCTACTACTGGTGCAAGTAACATTAAAAAGCTTCTTGCACAACATGTTGTTAGATATAAACTGTCTCCTGATCCTAAATTTGCCACATCTCCTATAAACATTAAGGATAAGGATTATGATTTTTCTCTTGATTTTTCTCATATATCTATTGTTGAGAAAACACCTTTTTGTGGTACTGAAAAACAAAGTGCTGTAGAGCACATGAATGAGCTTTCTACTTTGAGTAGCTTGTTTTCTAATGATATCAAGAAGCGTACTTATTTTGTTGCTAATTTTTTTTCCTTTCTCATTAAAGGATGATGCTAAAACTTGGTATAATAGTTTGCCTCCTGATTCTATTGATAGTCCAAGTGGTTTGCTTGATGTTTTCTTTCGAAAATATTTTCTTGCTAGTGCTCAACATATTGCTTTGCAGAAAATTTATAGTTTTGACCAGGAAGATGGAGAGAAATTGCCTGAAGCTTGGGCAAGGTTTTGCTCTCTTCTTAGAGCTCGGCCTGGACATGATTTGGAAAAGCATGACTTACTTGATATATTTTATACTGGACTAACCATTGAGTCTAGGGCATACCTGGACAGTTGTGCTGGTTGTGTTTTCAGGAAAAGAACTCCAGACGAAGCTGAAGAATTATTGGCTAGAATAAGCCAAAATCATGATGATTGGACTACACCTGAACCAACCCCAACACCAATATTGAAGAAGAGTGGTATGATTGAATTAAATGATGAAGATATGAGGGAAGCCAAGAAATCTCTTAAAGAGAAAGGTATTAAATCTGAAGATGTGAAGAATTTACCTCCCATAGAAGATTTATGTAAGATAACTCCCCCTTCATCCACAATTGAGGTACATTCGCTTCAACGCTTTGATAAAGGAGACATTCCTTACTCAACACCTCCTGATCAATGTTTAGATGAATCTGATAATTATGTTGTTAAGCAAGATAACTTTAATATGAGAGTAGAGAATCATTTAATGGAAAATTCTCAAGCTATTAGTAAATTGCATGATATTGTGGAGAGAACCTACAATGATGTTAAGATGCTTGTTAAACATTTTCATATGGTTCAAACTCAAATTGATCAACTCACTAAAGTGCAAAATGACTTGTTAAAAAATACTTCTAAAGAAAAACATGCTTATGAAGTAACAACTAGAGGTGGTGTTTCTACTCAGGATCCTCTATATCCTGAGGGGCATCCCAAAAGAGTTGAACAAGATTCTCAACGAACTAAAGAAACTAGTGCTCCTTCTAAGAAAAAGAAGAAGAAACATAAAACTGTTGTAGAATCTTCTGAACCTGCTAATGATCCTAATAGTATTTCTATTTCTGATGCTGAACCTGAAAGTGGTAATGAACATGATAAAGATAATGATAAGAATGATGTTTCTGATAAAGAAGAGGTTGAAGATGAATCTAAAAAGCATGCTAAAAATAAAAAGTACACTAAAGAAGATTTTATTGCTAAGAAACATGGTAATGAAAGAGAACCTTGGGTTCAAAAGCAAATGCCTTTTCCTGTTAAGAAACTAAAATCAAAGGAGGAAGAACACTATAATAAATTTTGTGATTGGATGAAACCTTTGTTCTTGCAAATCCCTTTGACTGATGCTATTAAATTGCCTCCTTATTCAAAGTATATGAAAGATATTGTCTCTAACAAAAGGAAAATTCCTAATGAGGAGATTTCCACTATGCTTGCTAATTACTCTTTCAATGTCAAGGTTCCAAAGAAGCTGGGAGACCCAGGTATACCGACTATCCCTTGTTTCATCAAGAATAATTATGTTAGAACTGCTCTATGTGATTTGGGAGCAGGAGTTAGTGTTATGCCTTTTTCTCTTTACAAGAAACTTTATTTAGATAAGTTGATACCAACTGATATATCTTTGCAAATGGCTGATAAATCTACTGCTGTTCATGTTGGTATATGCGAGGATGTTCCTGTTCAAGTTGCTAATAATTGCTTAATATTAACGGATTTTGTTGTGTTGGAAATGCCTGAAGATGATACTATGTCTATTATTCTTGGAAGACCTTTTCTTAACACTGCAGGGGCTGTTATTGATTGCAATAAAGGAAAAGTTACTTTCAATGTTGATGACAAGGAGCATACTGTTTATTTTCCTACGAAGATTGATAAAGTATATGGAGTTAAAACAATTTCTAATTTGAGATCTATCAAAGTGGGAGTTATTGATTGTCCTATATATGAGCCTAAAGAAGGATATCAAAATATTATGATTGGATCCCTATCAATACAATATAAGGTAACATGATTGATTTGAGGTTTATTTCTTCTTATGTCATGAAAAATTTATTTGGTGGCAAGACTTGATCAACCTTGTTAACAAGTACATTTTAAATGCATGGAAGAGCTAAACAACATTTCTTTCTTTCTCCACACTTGTTTTACTTTCTGTAGTATTACTTATTTTGCAAGATGCTTTAGTTGTTTAAAATTTTGAAAATCTTTTTCTGCCCTGAAACAGTTATTTTAACACCCAGAAATGTGCATTTTTCAAAGTTTTCAAAAATTTACAAAAATTATACCACTGGTCCTATTTTTTAAATTGCAACATGGGAGTGCCTGGGGCTGACCAGCGGGGCACCCCAGGGCTGCACCCCATGTGCTGGCGCGGCCAGCATGGGGGGGCGCCGCCTTATGGTGTGAGCCCCACCTGCCCCCCCACTCACTCATCCACCTACCACTCCACTCTCTTCCACGGGAAAACACAACACCATTGTTCAAACCCGAGTTTCTTGCTGTTCTTGCTCGAGATTTTCGATCTCCTTGCTCAGCCCATCTTTGCTGCTGAGATTTGGAGCATTTGCTCTCCGGTATGTGACTCCTCCGATTATCCAAATATAATTTTGTTTAGTTGAGTATATCTTGAGTATTTTGCTGCTGTAGGTGACATGTTAAGTGAGCTTGCATGCTTATTCTAAGTTGTAAAAATTAGTTTTGATGCATGTTTAGTACTCTATCAAGTTCCTATAGTAGTCTCCCTCATTTATATGTCTCAAAATCAACTTTTATAATGTTTGTTGAAAAATTTCAGAAAAGGAAAATGCATAACCACACCTTTGGAGAAACTTCTCGGATGAGAGTGGTAAAATTCGTAGTATTCAACTCCCATCTATTCGCTATTTTGTTTACTTTATCACCAAGTGCGTTCTTGCTAGAAAGAATGCAAATAAGTTATCCATCCATGACTTGGTTTTCTTAGCTGCTGCATTGCAACGTGATAGAACTTATAGTTTGGGTGCTTTGATAGCATTTAGGCTTGCTACTAACCGTGATAAAGGAGGAATTTGTGGAGGTCTCATTGCCTCTCGTTTGCTAGCTATGCATGGTGTAGAACCTCACCCTCTTGATGTTCAGCTCTCTGTAGAGAAACTTGATATTGTTTCCATGATAAAACATGACTTTGTTTCTAAACGGTCTAACTTTAATAACCTGTCCTATGAGATAACCTTTTTCAAGAAAAAGTGGAGAGTAATTACATCTGAAAGGCTAGTTGGATTGCCTGCACCTGCTTTGTTTAACCTTGATTCCAGGAACAGTTGGTCGGTCACAGAAGATGAACTTGATGCATACATAGAGAGGTGCGGCCATCACGCAGGGGACGGCATGGAGGAGGCCAAGGATCCCCTCGAATTGTCATCCTACGCGGCAAGTTCTTCACATCAGTATTCTGGGCATGTGGAACCTTCATCTTCTTCTTCTGCACAGGGAACTTATTACGACCATGCCATGTATGATCCACCGGCGTGGAACCCTGACCCTCGCTGGGGTTGATCTCCACTTAGGCCAAAAGCCTAAGCTTGGGGGGAGGTACGCCGACATCACTCATTCAATGCATATTACAATTGCCGGTCATTTGTATATACTTGTTTCGCTTCTTTTGGTTGTTTCTCTTTCGGTTATTTTTATTTCAGTAGATTCTTATTTTAGTTTTTGAAGGTTGTTACTACTGTAGTAACCTTTACTTTTACTTTTTTTTATTTTAGTTGTGTGCCGATAGTTGCCTCTAATATGAGGAAGATGATATTTGGGGAAGTGCTGTCTAAAAAACAGATTCTGGACTGATACTGGAAAAATTCCTAAAAATAGCCGGAACGTTATTTTGAGCTGCCAATTTTTGTGCATGCTCCCCAGGTTATTATCTAACTTTCATTAGTTGAGCACTTTTTCGAGTTGAATAGCAGAAGATTTTCGAAAAAAATAATTACTGTACTGCTGTCAAGTTTTGGCAGATTTCTGCCACTTTGCTTTTGTGTGACTCTTTTAGTTTTCATTCTCTTGTTTTTGCTTTGTTTCTTTTCTAAAACACAAAAAAGACCAAAAATATTTCTGTTGTTTCTCTTTATCATTTGTTTATTTGGTTTCTTGTTCCTGTTTTGCTTTATTTACTATCGTTGGTTTGCTATGAGAAAATCCAAAAAGATTTTACTTTCGTTCGGTGACTCTAATATCGAAAATCCAAAAATATTTGTTGTTCTTCTTCGGTTTTGTAAAGTTTATTATGGAGTTCAGCGGTCTCCGGTGGTTGGAGCTTGGTTTTCATTTCATATTATTCAAGCCACACAAGTGAAAGACAATAATGACGATCTACGACAACTCGACTATGGTGAGAGGCTGGTATGAACTCTATTTGTTTTCATTTTTGTACATATACTCATCCATGTGAGCATGCTTAGTTGGTTCATGTGAGGTATATGTCATTTAATGAAAGTCTAGTAGTTCATGATCTCTCATGTTTAGCTCCAATTTATTAATAATGAGTAGCATGTCATAAATATTTGCTTGCATTGTATTATTCATAGATAGGTATGATATTGTGGTATCCTCCTCTGAATAATTCATTTGAATTGACTTGGCACATGCTCACGCATGCATATGACTGAAAAACAAAAAGTCAATTAAGCCTCGATGATTTACTTTGCTTCAGAGTTCTTGTATCACTTTTATGCCTCCGTTAATTTTATTTTGTCGCAAGCATAATTATGACGGTTATTCTCTCTTGATTGTCGCTTCCCAGTCTATTGCTAGCCTTCACTTGTACTGAGCGGGAATGCTGCTCGTGCTTCCAAATCCCTGAAAACCAAGTTATTCCAAAGTGTCCACCATAAATACCTATGCATGGCATTTCAAACCATTCCAAGTAAATTTTCATGTGCTACTTTCAAAACCTTCAAAGTACTTCTCAATTTGTGTCAATGTTTTATAGCTCATGAGGAAGTATGTGGTGTTTTATCTTTCAATCTTGTCAGTCAGACTTTCACCAATGGACTAGTGGCATATACATCCGCTTATCCAATAATTTTGCAAAAAGAGCTGGCAACGGGGTGCCCAGCCCCAAATTAATTACAACTTTCATAAATAATTCTCTTCACATGTTTTGCCCTGATTTATCAGTAAGCAACTTAATTTGCAAATAGACACTCCTCCATGGTATGTGAATGTTGGAAGGCACCCGAGGATTCGGTTAGCCATGGCTTGTGTAAGCAAAGGTTGGGAGGAGTGTCATCCATAATGAAACTAAAATACATGTGTAAACAAAAGAGAAGAGGGATGATCTACCTTGCTGGTAGAGATAACGTCCTTCATGGGAGTCACTCTTGAAAGTCTGGTTGACAAGGTAGTTTGAGTGCCCACTACCATTCGTTGACAACAACAAACACCTCTCAAAACAATTTTACTTCTGTTTTAAAAAATGAAAAGCTCTAGCACATGTTAATCCCTGCTTCCCTCTGCGAAGGGTCAATCTTTTACTTTTATGTTGAGTCACCATCCTTTCTTTGAGCACCTTCTTGAGAGCATAATTGTCATTCTTAGTGTAACATGTTTGTCCCAGAATATGGTTAACTGTGGTATAATTTTGATGCTTTTATCTTTGACAATCTTTACTTCTAGTCTTCCATGAACTTCAGAGGTGCCTGGGCATTTATGTTTTGCTGTACAAATACGGGCAAGCGAGATACCACTTTATCATATATTTTTATGAGCATTGCAATCCTGCCTATAGATATGTTTCATGATGCTTATTATTAGTTTGTTGGTATCTTTTTCATGATTGACATAACTATTAGATGACTTTATTTGCATGTATTTTATTATAAATTGCCTAAGTACTCGTCCATATAATGAGAATATTTACATCATATGAGCAAAGGTGTTCGTGAAAGTTCTTTTATCGCACTCAGTTGTTAACTGAATTGCTTGAGGACAAGCAATAAGCTAAGCTTGGGGGGAGTTGATACTTCCAAAACGTATCTACTTTCCCGAACACTTTTGCTATTGTTTTGCCTCTAATTTGTGTATTTTGGATACAACTAACACGGACTAACGCTGTTTTCAGCAGAATTACCCTGGTGTCTTATTTTTGTGCAGAAAATCAACTTTCAGGAAAATCCCCGGAAATAATTGCAATGGGCCTATTTTTACAGAAGACCCACGGAGCCAGAAGACATCCAGAACTGCGCCGCCATCGAAAACCCTATTTCGGGACCAGAAACTCCGTTCTGGCACCCTGCCGGGACGGGGAATTGGAGGAGACCATCGCCATCATCGCCACCGACGCCTCTCCATCGACCATCCATGCTTCCCCCATCCATGTGTGAGTAAATCCCCGTTGTAGGCTGAAGGGGATGGTAGGGATTGGATGAGATTGTTCATGTAATAGCCATAAGATTGTTAGGGCATGGTGCCTAGTATCCGTTGTTGGTACTTTTATGATATTGTTGCAACTTGTTATGCTTAATGCTTGTCACTAGGGCCCGAGTGCCATGATTTCAGATCTGAACATGTGATTGATTCATGATGATATTCATTGTTTTATGATCTTACCTGCAAGTTGTATACACATATTGCTGTCCGGAACCTGAGGCCCCAAAGTGACAGAAATTGGGACAACCGGAGGGGAAGGATGTGATATGAGGATCACATGTGTTCACAGAGTGTTAATGCTTTGCTCCGGTGTTCTATTAAAAGGAGTACCTTAATTACCAGTAGTTTCCCTAGAGGCCCGGCTGCCACCGGCTGGTAGGACAAAAGATGTTGTGCAAGTTTCTCATTGCGAGCACGTACGACTATATACGGAACACATGCCTATGGTCATTTAGTACTTGGATACTGTTTTATTATTATCTGCAAATGCCTAGTCTTGATTATTACATGAGTTATTTTATCCATGCAGCGCCCGTTCATCCATCCTTATGCCTACAGTATTTTAATCCTGTTGTTTACTATAATCACTACTGCTGTCTTTATTACACTGCTGCTTATATTTCACTATTGTTACTGCTATAAAACTGTTGCTACTGATAAACTACTGCGAGCAAGTCTGTTTCCAGGTGCAGCTGAATTGACAACTCCGCTGTTAAGGCTTACAAATATTCTTTGGCTCCCCTTGTGTCGAATCAATAAATTGGGTTTTACTTCCCTCGAAGACTGTTGCGGTCCCCTATACTTGTGGGTCATCATCGGCGCACCACCATGTTGGTGCGCCCGGGGTAATTTGCTTAACAACCGCGCACCTACATGGTGGTGCGCCGGCAGTAAGGAGAGCTGCAATTTTCAGCCCCTACCCCCCCTGGACCGCTTTTCAGTTTTCGAAAAAATAAAAGAAAATGATAGAAAATTCAAAAAATGAAATCCTTTGAAATGCCCATGTAATATGCCATCTAGGTTTAATGAAAATTTTAAAAATGAATTTTGATATATTATGCAAAATGGCGTCATCTTTCGGTAAAACGGGATTTCTGGTTGTATACGACCTCCGATGAAAAAAAAAATTTACATCAAAATCTATCTACGTGAAATTTCCTATCCGAATTCAACGACCTATGGTCGTTTGGACAAAAAATGGATTCGTCAATTGGAAACAGAAACATGAATTTTTTCAGGTTTTAGATTTTGATGAAAAAAATAAAAATTACCCCCAGCGCACCGCCATATTGGTGCGCCGGCAGTAACTTAGCTTATATATTACAAACCAGCCCGGCGCACCTCCTCTCTCTTCCATTTCCCCCGTCTTCTCTTTCCCTTCTCCTCCTCCTCCCCTCTTCCTCCCTCCGGCCATCTTCTCTTCTCCTCCACTTTTCCCCCTCTTCTACCTTCTTACCCATCTAATCACTCCCTCCGGCGAGCACCTCCTCAAGCTACTAACCGGAGCACCTCCTCAAGCTACTCACCGGAGAGCACCTCCTCAAGCATCTCGCCGGCGAGCACCTCCTCAAGCATCACCTCCTCTCACCCCTGGTCGGGCCACCTCCTATCACCCCGATGACCAATGACGACCACACCGGCAACCACCTCCTCTTTGTAAGCAGATGACCACGGTGGCGGCGGTACATCTCCAAGGCACAACCTAGAAGTTGACCGACGACCTAGAACTCGACCGACCTAGATCTAGATCTAGATCTGCTTTTTTTAATCCTGGAAAACATACCGCCGGCGCACCAGGCTGGTGCGCCGGTGATAAATCGGGTTACCGCCGGCGAACTAGATGGTCCGTCGGCAATAAGCCTTTACCATCGGCCCGTTCCCACTGGCGGGCGCTGGTGCGCCGGCAGTAGTGCTTTTTGGTGCGCCGGCAGTAAGCCTTTTCCTAGTAGTGTTGTGAGCTGCCCTACATGATCAAGATCATCTTTATGTAATGCTACATGTTGTGTTTGATGGCATCCGATGAATACTGTATACTATGTTGTGGTCGATTATATATTCATGTCATATGTTATTTGTGATCTTGCATGCTCTCCGTTGTTAGTAGATACTCTGGCCAAGTGGAAGCTTGTGACTCCAAGAGGGGGTATTTATGCTCGATCGTAGATTCATGCCTCTAGTTTTCTGGAAAAGTGACAATAACTTCTAAGATTGTAGTGTGTTGTTACTACTAGGAAGAAAACAACAATATTTTATACAAGGGTAATTCTATTGTTTACTTTACACACATTTGAATGTACTAGGACGTCGCCTAGAGGGGGGGTGAATAGGCGGTGTATAAAAACTTCTACTTGAGAGCTAAACTAGGCGGAATAAAACTACACATGTGTTTACTAGTTTAGCTCAAGGCCTATCAACTAGGGGTTTGCCTCAGAGCACCAACAACCTATGCTAGCATGATGAGCACAATGTGATAACAAGCTAAGTATAGAACATCAAGCAAGATAGATATAACAAGGTAAAGCGCATAGGTTAAGGAGCTCGGGTTGAGAAGTAACCGGTGCACGAGGAGATGACGATGTATCCCAAAGTTCACACACTAAGGTGCTACGTCTCCGTCTGGAGCGGTGTGGAGGCACGAGGCACTCCAATGAGCCACTAGGGCCACCGTATTCTCCTCGAGCCTTTCCACCAAAGGAAAGCCTCGATCCACTAAGGGACCCTTGAGGGTGGTCACCGAACCCGTACAAGCTTGGGCAAACACCCAAGTATCACGCTTGAGGCAACTCCACAACACGGAGGCTCTCAAGTACACGGCCACAAGAGGCAACACACACCACCAAGGAAACACACTCCACCAAGGATGCTAATGCGCCACAAGAGGCTAACACAATCCACAAAGGAAACACACTCCACCAAGGATGCTAATGCGCCACAAGAGGCTAACACACTCCACCAAGGAAACGATGCGCCACAAGAGGCTAACACACTCCACAAAGGAAACACGACCACTAAGGCAAGAACACCACTAAGGTAACAAGGCCACTAAGGCAACAACACCACTAAGGTAACATGCCCTCTACGAGATCGAAACCCCGGAGAGAACCCAAACCGATGCACCTAATGCAATGGCTAAGAACACCACTAAGATGCCCAAGTTCTTCTCTCCGAAATTCCAACAAAGCTACACAAGCTATTGGGGAATAAGGGAGGAAGAACAAATATGTGGAGAAACACCAAATAACTCCAAGACCTAGAACTAGCAAGATCCCCTCACTTGGAGAGGGATTCAATTGGTGAAGCTCTAGATCTAGGTCTCCTCTCTCCTTTCCCCCAAAAATATGCAAGAAATAGTGGGGGGATCAAGAGGAGGAAGAAAGAACTCAAGGTCAACAATGGAGGAGAGAGAATGGAGGGGAAGAAGTGGTTGGGTCGGAGGTGGAAGAGAGGTATAAATAGGGGGCCCAAAATATAGCTGTTGGGGATGAGAAAACGGTTAGATTCGCGCCCGAGCGGTACTACCGCTTTGGTAAGCGGTACTACCGCTCTGGATTCGAAATCCCCACAGAACTTGTCCATGTGGACACAAAGCGGTACTACCGCTCGCGGTACCGCTCGAGGTACCGCAATGGGCTCCAAACCTTACTAGATCCCAAGCGGTACCGCAGCGGTACCGAAGCGGTACTGCCGTAACACTAGTTACAGTACTTAAGCGGTACCATAGGCGGTACTACCACTCACAAGCGGTTCTACCGCTCAATGTACCGCAAAGGTATCGTAACTTGTTCTGTGGGACTTTTTCAGTGCAATGTAAAATCCATAACTTGATCTAGGAAACTCGGAATGACATGAAACCAATTTTGCCGGAAAGAGGACGATGAGAGCTATCACTACAAAAAGTGAAAATGTGGAAAATAGTGAGTGATGATTTTATCATGGTCATAGAGGTTTAACCTCTCAATATGGTATATCGGGAAAATCATCACCCTCGCACATGCAACATGCGAATCATCCGGAATCCGTTTCCGATGAGCTAGAGCTTGTCATGGAGATGAACACAAGCTCTAACTCATCTCATGGATAAGAACCAAGAACAACCAAGAAACACGATGCAATGCATGCAAGGTTTGAGCTCTCTCCGATGATGCGATCCACTATCCTATTGAGCACAAACCTTAACCTAGCGCGTTCCTCTCGAGTCGGCAAGCTCCGTCTTCATCCTCTTCATCATTGTACATGCCACCGTCTTCTTCGATCTTGTACACACGCCACCGTCTTCATCCATCTTCATCTTCAACATGGTCTTCGTCTCTCTTCGACACCGTCTTCGTCATTGTACTCCATCTTGAAACCTTGAGACCAACACATGGCTATGGACCTAAGATAGATTCTTAATGCAACCGTTAGTCCATAGGGATTGTCATCAATTACCAAAACCACACATGGGGGCTCCATGTTCTTTCAATCTCCCCCATTTTGGTAATTGATGACAATCTCTTTGAGAGGGTTTAAATATGGAATTTAGCGAACAACCCAAGTTGAATATTTAGAACAAAATCCCCCATAATATATGCATGTGTGAATGAACTTGAATTTCATTGCATATACCGGCAATTAAAGCCTAGCGGAGTATCCTCTAAATATTCAACCATGCAAAGCAACAAATGGTAGGCATGAAAGGCAAATGCTTAAGAACCAAACAAAAGCAATTCCCTTAAACCCTCCAAACTTCTCCCCCATTGGCATCGATTGCCAAAATGGACGAAAGGTTCGGAAGGCCAATATAGTTAGGATTCCTCCATAAGGTGTGCATTTCTCATAATGTGAGTGAAATCAAATGCACGTATTCAATGACAAATACCGGGAGGAAATCCAACTATATTGAGGATCAAAGATTGCAAGAGGATATGAAGGTGAGATGGCTTCGACAAATGAAGCAAGCAATCCAATGACCCAAGAAGAAACACAAGCTTAATAAGAAGCAAGTAAAACAAAGCTTGTGCCAAAATCAAATATGAGTGCTTGAAGATGCAAATAGGATAAAATGAGCACTCATAACCACAATCTTTGTGGAGTCATCATCAAGTCAAATAAGAATGAAGGAATGGACTCCAACAAAGAGGGACATCAAAAGATATGCACCATCTCTTGTGTGTATAAGTTTCTCTAAGTGGACAACATCACGAAGACGTTTATCCACAAAGAAACATGCACACACAAGATAGGTACAAGAGAGATAGAGCAAGATATCCAAAACAAGCATGCTCAAGGACTTATCTCATTATAGGAAAGTAAAACCAAATATCAAGTAATGAGATAGCCAACTCCCAAAGAAAGCAAGGTTCCAAATAAACCAAACCCTCAACGCTTTTCATGATGGTACAAAGTACCGAAAAGAAAAGGTTTGTCTTCCAAGGTAAAAATCTTGAAACAAGGGAGTGTTCTAACAAACATAGGAGAGCTCCCCCAAAATTAGTGCACCATTTAGGATTTTGCGTTTGAATACAAAATGCACAAATGCGGGATCATCGCTCAACCATTGTTTATCAAAACACTAGCAAGGTTCAAGTGAAAAGAGAAGATACATAAGAAGCAAGGAAGACACATGGGAGTCTAACCCACAAGGAAAATTCTTGGCAAGAAATAAGCAATTTAGCACATGAGCCAAGTGTGAGAATGATCCAAAGACATACCCCATAATATGTTATCAATTATACAAGGACAAGAGATATATAGAAAATATTTCCTTATGGTGGATTGAGGTTATATCCAAGATCATCTTCACAAGAAACAAAGCATATGGTAAAATGGGGTTTGTTTGAGCAACATGTCACATAGGAACAAGATAATCTATAATATCAATTCTATGTGACACAACCTCAAATGTTCACATTTTCTAGGCTTGTAGAATGCACAAAGCACAATACTCCCCCATAATGTGATAAATACATTTTTAGTGCGAGAGGCAAATAAGAACCAAGTGAGATAATTAATGGACATTATAGAATTTTAATTCATCATGTCGCACATTTTAGGATTGTGAAATGCACAAAGCATATCACTCCCCCAAAATGGGATAGTCCATTAATTTCTCACATGAGCCAATAACTAAGATATCAATAAGATGCAATAGGCTCAAAAAGGAACAATTGTACATGATGTGCCACCCAACATTTATTATTGATTGATTCATGATTATGTTATTGCTTGTTCTCAAATTACTTGTATCTAGTCACCCTTTGAACTTTAAAGGTGTCCTGGCATTTATGTTTTGCTATTTCATAAAGGACAAGCTGAGTACCACTTTGCTATGTTTTCTCTATGTTCAAAAACAAACAGTTGCTTTCAGTGCACAATTATTCATGATCGTTTGTTTGAGTTACTTCTCATGTTGTAACATAATTTCTAAGTTCTATTGTTAGAATTATATCTATCATGCATATGTTTAGAGTACTTTGATCCTAGCTCACAATGATTTTACAATAAAATTGATCAAGATTGTGTTGGCTTCATGCCACCTCAAAATTATTTTTGTTATCACTTACATACTCGAGGACGAGCAGGAGTTAAGCTTGGGGATGTTGATACGTTGCAAACGTATCTATAATTTTTGATGCTCCATGCTTGTTTTACACCAATTTCTATATGTTTTGTTTACACTTCGTTGCACTTTTATACATTTTCTAAAACTAACATATTGACAAGATGCCACAGTGCCAGTTCTCTATTTTCTGTTGTTTTGTATTTCAGAAAAGTTGTACAGGAAATATTCTCGGAATTAGACGAAAAAAAATCCGAAGTTCCTATTTTACTGTAACAAAGACGGAGTCCAGAGGAGAGACGAAGGGGAGCCATGAGACGACCACACCAGGAATGGGTGCGGCCTAGCCCCTGGCTGCGCCTAGGGGTGGTGTGGGCCCCTCGGGCACCCACCGACCTCGCCCTTCCGCTTATTTATTTATCTGTTCGGGAAAAACCTAAATACCCGAGCCTCCATCCACGAAAAGTTTCGTCGCGGCCGCATTTGCCGACCCTAGCTCGGGAAGGTTCTGAAGCTCTTCCCGTCATCCTGCCGGAGAGGGAGATCATCACCGGAGGCCTCTACATTGCCATGCCCGCCTTCGAAGTGATGCGTGAGTAGTTCATCTCTGGACTACGGATCCATAGCAGTAGCTAGATGGCTGTCTTCTCCAATTTATGCTTCATGTTTAGATCTTGTGAGCTTCCTATCATGATCAAGATCATCTTTATGTAATGCTACATGTTGTGTTTGCTGGGATCCGATGAATATTGAATACTATGGTTGAGATTGATTATATACTTGTCATATGTTATTTGTGATTTTGCATGCTCTCCGTTGCTAGTAGATGTTTTGGCCAAGTATGTGCTTTTGACTCCAAGAGGGAGTATTTATGCTCGATAGTGGGTTCATGCCTCTACTAATCTGGAAGAGTGACAATAACTTCTAAGGTTGTAGATGTGTTGTTGCTACTAGGGAGAAAACAACAATGCTTTGTCTAAAGATAACTCTATTGTTTACTTTACACACATTGCTTAATGCGATAATCTTTTGCTTGCAACTTAATACTGAAAGGGGTGCGGACGCTAACCGAAAGGTGGATTATTAGTCATAGATGCAGTTGGATTACAGTATGTGTATTATGTTGTAATGCCCAAATGAATCTCATAGTAATAATCTTGTCATGTATGGTCTTTATTCTGTTAATTGCACATCCATAATTTGTTCACCCAACATGTTATTTATCTTTATGAAGAGACACCTCTAGTGAACTTTGGACCCCGGTCCTTTCTTTTACACTGATAAAATCATTTACTGCAAACACTTGTTCTGTTTACTTACTGCAAACACTGTTCTCTTCAATTCCACTGCAAACAAACATCTCTTTCCACACCATATGGTTAATCCTTTGTTTTCAGCAAAACCAGTGAGATTGACAACCTCACTGTAAGTTGGGGCAAAGTATTTTGGTTGTGTTGTGTGCAGGTTCCATGTTGTTGCTGACGCCGGTAGTGCGCCCTGCCAAAAGTCAGCTAGCAACACCTTCAGAAGTGATTTCTTTCTCCTACTGGTCGATTAAACCTTTGTTTCTTACTGAGGGAAAAATTGCTACTGTGCTCATCATACCTTCCTCTTGGGGTTTCCCAACTGCACAACATCAACACGTCATGTCCTAACTCAAGATATATATTATAAAGTTCTCTAATTTTGTTGTTGTTTTCCATTAAGCCTAACTAGTGAAAATAAAAACAAGAACAAAAAGATATAATTGCAGAACCTAAAGAAAATAACTTCGAGCGCTCACCAGCAACTAGAAGACTTATTTGCCAGAGGATGTGAGTACATTTTACCTTACCTCCCCGGCAATGGTGCCAGAAAAGAGCTTGATGTCTACACACGCTTGTATTCTTGTAGACAGTGTTGGGCCTCCAAGTGCAGAGGTTTGTAGAACAGCAACAAGTTTCCCTTAAGTGGATCACCCAAGGTTTATCGAACTTAGGGAGGTAGAGGTCAAAGATTTCCCTCTCAAGCAACCCTGCAATTACGATAGTGGAAGTCTCCTGTGTCCCCAACACACCCAATACACTTGTCAGGTGTATAGGTGCACTAGTTCGTCGAAGACATAGTAAAATACAAGTAATATGGATGATTATGAGTGGTAATTGCAATCTGAAATTAAAATGGCAGCAAGCAAACATGTAGCAGAACTGGTTGTAAATGGTGTTTCAATGCTTAGAAACAAGGCATATGGATCATACTTTCACTAGTGAACACTCTCAACAATGATATCATAAAGGGATTTTTATTGTCGTGCCCCTGGTTCGTTAGTTGTACTCAGTTTTCCCCAGCCGCTTAACTTTTCCTCAGTTTTCCCCTCCCCCTAGTTTGAAACCCCTCGCAGACGCTCGGACGGGAGGGTTGCCATCTGGTCAGAGGCCTTGACCGTTACCGGTGACAGCTAGGGAGCCGCGGTGGTTGTGAATTAACCGTTGCTTTTGAATTGTGTTGACTGTTGACCCAATGAGACACGTCGGACTGGCAGTCTCTCACCCACCCAAATCTTTCCCCTCCGCCCGAGACTGGAGGAGCTCACACACCGCCCCTCCATCGCCACGTTGTCCTGCCCTCCTACCTTATGGTGTCATCCGCCCCCCGAGCAGCCCCCGCCCACACCACCACCCCCGGGAGGCGGAGAAGGCTCCGCCTCCACTAGATCCACCCCTGTCGCGGTAGAGTTTGTACATCCGTCTGGTGTGCCGATTCTGCCCCTCAGCTGCAGAGAAGATTGGGAATCGGAGGGATCTAACGCATGGATTCCATCTAGGTAAGCATCGTCTGTCTATGTGAATTAACAGTAGGCAGTTTTGAGCGTGAATCGTTGTTGCTCAATTAACTGTGTTGCTTTTCGAATAGGATTGATCCAGCGCTGGCTTTTCGGCTGGTGGTTAGGCTGGATACTAGCTTTACGCGTGATTCTAAACGCAATATGACGGGATTATACATCCCAGCGGTGGTTTCAACCACCATCTCGTTGAGGGATTTGAAAGATAACATCTGCGCTAAGTACACCTGGGGCCCTCGCGATTCAGTTGATTTCAAATATTTCAACAGCGCGGAGGGAAGATTGGTTCCACTAATTTCCGACGACGATCTGGGAATTCTTTTTTGCTTTGAATGATTCTTGCCGTGTCGGTCAAATTCGTATACATATGGACAGGGGCCATGCATCATCTGGTGTTGGGGCATCATCAGGTGGTCGGGCATCATGTCTCTCTACTGTTGATGCCTCTGCTAATAGTGTGTGCCGCCGCGCTCCTTGTAGGTCCACAACAGCACCATCTGTCCCCAGTGCTAGTGGTAGCCAGATCGTTCCTGCGGTCGATGTGGAGGACGATGCAGAGATTGAGGATCATTCTCCTCAAGATGATGAGGATGAGTTGATGTTTCCTGAATTGGTAGATCAATGCAGTAAGCAGGCAATGGAGGATCAATACATGGAAGATATTGCACAAGGTGCCAGATTTGATGACACTGATGATGAAGAGAAGGATGAGAACAATGACAACCTCGTTTTAGCCGATTACGAAGGTGATGACTTGCCAACAATTGAGTGGAACAGGGCGGATCCTCAGCTTGCAGAAGGCACCGTATTTCAAACGATGATGGACTGCCGTAATGCAATTACTACATATATTGCATTCTCTCCAAGAATGATTATGTGGTTATTAAAAGTGAGCCAGGTAGGTTAACAGTTAAATGCCCATACAAGAGGTGTAGGTGGAGGCTGCATGCATCCACAATGCTCAGAAGCACCTTGGTTCAGGTACTACGCCAACCAGTTGTGTATTTTAGATCATGGTGTAAAATTTGTTAACTGTTACTGACATCCCTTAGCATTATGTTTCAGATAAAGAAGAACCCAATCGTCCATACTTGTCCACCTTGAGGGGGAGCGCCAGAGGAGAAATCAAAGCTAGCGAAGACTAGGTGGCTGGCAGATGCAATCATAGATTGGCTGAGAGAAACTCCTTCACTTGGTCCAACAACACTCATAAAAAACATGTTTGAGAAGTTTGATATACAAATACCTTACATGAGGATGTTCTATGCAAAAGAAATGGCTCTTGACAGGATCAATGGTCCATGGAATGAAAGCTTTCAGTTGCTTTACACTTTCAAAGCTGAAGTGGAGATGGCTAATCCAGGCAGTGTTGTAGCGATAGACAAGCATACAGTTCCCTACAAATTGAAAAGCGGGAGGATAAATTATAAGGAATGTTTTAGAAGGGCTTTTATTTGTTTCAAAGCTTACTGGAAAGGCTTTCTGGATGGTTGTAGGCCTTATTTGGCTGTGGATGCAACAACTCTTCATGGCGGGTTTAAAGGATAGCTAGTTGCTGCTACTGCAGTTGATGGACACAATTGGATGTTTCCTGTTGCTTATGGAGTTTTGGAGGTTGAGTCATAGGAAAGTTGGACTTGGTTTCTGCAGAATTTGCGCGACCTTATAGGTCATCCACCAGGACTTGCTATCCACACAGACGCTTGCAAAGGTTTGGAGAGTGCAGTAGAAGCAATATTCCCTGGAGTGGAGCATAGGGAATGTATGCGACACTTGGTACATAATTTTACAAAGAAATTCAAGGGTACAGTTTTTACTGACAACCTATGGCCAGCTTCATACACATGCAGCATTAGGAAGCATCTTTTCATTTGGATGTGTTGTATAAACAAAAACCTGGGGTGAAGGAGTACTTGGATGAACATCATGGTAGGGTGTGGTCAAGAAGCCAATTCAATGAAATTTGCAAGATAGACTATGTAACAAGTAACCTTGCGGAGAGTTTCAATTCAAAGGTCAAGTCATTGAAAGGGCTTATGCTGTGGCAAATATTTGATAAGATTAGGCAGATGATCATGATAAAGATCGATCTGCGTCAAAGAATTGCATCCACAAAATATGTTGGCCGTCTCATGCTCCCATCTTTGATTAAGTCTTTGCATGCCAGGGCAAAACAATTGAAGATGAAATGCATCAGAAAAAGAATGGAGGCTGAGGTAACCTACACTGACAGTAAAAATAGGCAGTGGAGGTATCCAGTGAGTTTGGTTGATAGGACATGCCATTGTAGGCGATGGAAGATCCGTGGGATACATTGCTAGGCTTTGTAAAAATCCAGTTGACCCAGCTTTTGGAATGGAAGATCAGGCGGGAGCAGCAAATGCAGAGGAGAATGAAGCAGCAATTCCACATGAGGAGATTGAAGCAGCAATTCAACATGAGGAGATTGAAGCAGCAATTCAACATGAGGAGATTGAAGCAGCAATTCAACATGAGGAGATTGAACCAGTAATTCAACATGAGGAGATTGAAGCAACAATTCAACAAATGGATCGAGAGCTGCTTGAACCGATGGATCGAGAGCTGCTTGAACCGATGGATCGAGAGCAGAGGGAACAGCTGGATCGAGAGTTGCTTGAACCGATGGATCGAGAGCAGAGGAACAGATGGATCGAGAGGCCGTTGAAGAAATGATGCGCCGGATGAGTGAAAAGATGGAAGAGCAGATTGTAGAAGCAAGGGAAGAAAATGCATTAGAAGAAAGAGCACAAGCTTCGTATGATATGGTTGTCTCGGTCTTGGCACAACCTGAAGAGAAGAACAAGAACAAGAAAGAGGGCAAAAGGAAGGTAGACACCGGTAATATCCCTGGTAGGGTTACTGATGACCCACAAGTATAGGGGATCACAGCAGTCTTCGCGGGTAGTATAACCCAATTTATTGATTCGACACAAGGGGAGACAAAGAACACTTGGAAGCCTTAACAGCGGAGTTGTCAATTCAGCTGCACCTGGAAACAGACTTGCTCGCAAGAGTGTATCAGTAGTAACAGTTTTATAGCAGTAGCAGTAGTGAAATAACAGCAGCAGAGTAACAGAGACAGCAGTAGTGATTATAGTAAACAGCAGGATTAAAATACTGTAGGCACGGGGACGGATGACGGGCGTTGCATGGATGAGAGAAACTCATGTAACAATCATAACAGGGCATTTGCAGATAATAATAATACGGTCTCCAAGTATAAAGCAATCAATAGGCATGTGTTCCAATTATAGTCGTACGTGCTCGCAATGAGAAACTTGCACAACATCTTTTGTCCTACCAGCCGGTGGCAGCCGGGCCTCAAGGGAAACTACTGGATATTAAGGTACTCCTTTTAATAGAGTACCGGAGCAAAGCATTAACACTCCGTGAACACATGTGATCCTCACATCACTACCATCCCCTCCGGTTGTCCCGATTTTGGTCACTTCGGGGCCATTGGTTCCGGACAGCGACATGTGTATACAACTTGCAGGTAAGATCATAAAACAATGAATATCATGATGAAACAATAACATGTTCAGATCTGAGATCATGGCACTCGGGCCCTAGTGACAAGCATTAAGCATAACAAGTTGCAACAATATCATCAAAGTACCAATTACGGACACTAGGCACTATGCCCTAACAATCTTATGCTATTACATGACCAATCTCATCCAATCCCTACCATCCCCTTCGGCCTACAGCGGGGGAATTACTCACACATGGATGGGGGAAACATGGCTGGTTGATGTAGAGGCGTTGGCGGTGATGATGGCGATGATCTCCTCCAATTCCCCATCCCGGCGGAGTGCCAGAACGGAGACTTCTGGCTCCCGCGATGGAGTTTCGCGATGTGGCGGCGTTCTGGAGGCTTTCTGGCCACTTCGACTCTTTTCTGTGCGTTTTTAGGTCGAAGGCAATTTATAGTCCGAAGGAGGGCGTCGGAGGCCGGCCGAGGGGGCCACACCATAGGGTCGCGCGGGCCCCCCCTAGGCCGCGCCGCCTTATGGTGTGGGGCCCTCGGGCCTCCACCTTACTTGTCCTTCTGGCTCCGTCAGTATTCTGGGAAAATAGGGCCTTCTGCATAAATTCCGAGGATTTTCCCGAAAGTTGGATTTCTGCACAAAAACGAGACACCAGAACAGTTCTGCTGAAAACAGCGTTAGTCCGTGTTAGTTGTATCCAAAATACACAAATTAGAGGCAAAACAATAGCAAAAGTGTTCGGGAAAGTAGATACGTTTTGGACGTATCAACTCCCCCCAAGCTTAGCTTATTGCTTGTCCTCAAGCAATTCAGTTAACAACTGAGCGATAAAAGAACTTTCACGAACACATTTGCTCATATGATGTATATATTCTCATGCTATGGCTAATACTTAAGCAGTTCATAATGAGATACATGCAAATAAGATCATCTAACAGCTATGTCAATCATGGAGAGGTACCAACAATTAATAATAAGCATCATGAATCATGTATATAAGCAAGATTGCAATGTTCATAAGAGAGTATGATAAAGTGGTATCTCGCTTGCCTGTATTTGATTGGCAAAACATAAATGCCCGGGCACCTCTGGAGTTCATAGAAAGACTAGAAGTAGTGATTGTCAAAGATAAAAGCATCAAAGTTATACCACAATCAATCATATTTTGAGACAAGCATATTATACTAAGAATGACAGTCGTGCTCTCAAGATAGTGCTCAAAGAAATAACGGAGACACAACATAAAAGTAAAAGATTGACCCTTCGCAGAGGGAAGCAGGGATTAACATGCGCTAGAGCTTTTCATTTTTGAAATCAGGAGTAAAATCATTTTGAGAGGTGTTTGTCATTGTCAACGAATGGTAATGGGTACACTAACTACCTCGCCAACCGGACTTCCAAGAGCGGCTCCCATGAATTATTTGCATATTTATGTGGCACTCCTTCCAACCTTTCTTTCACAAACCATGGCTAACCGAATCCTCGGGTGCCTGCCAACAATCACATACCATGAAGGAGTGCCTTTTTATTTTAGTTTTATTATGATGATGACACTCCCCCCAACCTTTGCTTACACAAGCCATGGCTAACCGAATCCTTCGGGTGCCGTCCATCCATCACAAACCATGGAGGAGTGTCTATTTAAGTTAATTAATTCGGGACTGGGAATCCCATTGCCAGCTCTTTTTGCAAAATTATTGGATAAGCGGATGTGCCACTAGTCCATATGAGAGTCCGTCAAAAGTAAATGACAAGGTTGAAAGCTAAACACCACATACTTCCTCATGAGCTATGAAACATAAACACAAATTGAGAAGCATTTTGAAGGTTTTAAAGGTAGCGCATGAGAATTTACTTGGAATGGTTTGAAATGCCATGCATAGGTATTTATGGTGGACACTTTGGAACAACTTGGTTTTCAGGTATTTGGAAGCACGAGCAGCATTCCCGCTCAGTACAAGTGAAGGCTAGCAATAGACTAGGGAGCGACAAATCAAGAGAGCAGTAACTGTCATAATCATGCTTGCGGCAAAATAAATTAACGGAGGCATAAAAGTGATACAAGAACTCTGAAGCAATATAGATCATCGAGGCTTAATTGACTTTTTGTTCAGTTATATGCATGCGTGAGCATGTGCCAAGTCGATATAAATGAATTATTCAGAGGAGGATACCACAATGCCATACCTACTTATGAATAAAACAATGCAAGCAAACATCCATGACATGCTACTCATATTAATAAATTGGAGTTAAACATGAGAGATCATGAACTACTAGACTTTCTCAAATAACATATACCTCACATGAACCAACTAAGCATGCTCACATGGATGAGTATATGTACAAAAATGAAAACAAACAGAGTTCATACCAGCCTCTCACCACAATCAGATTGTCGTAGATCGTCATTATTGCCTTTTCACTTGTATAGCTTGGATAATATGAAATGAAAACCACGCTCCAGCCACCGAAGACCATTGAACTCAAGATGAACTTTACAAACCAAAGAAGAACAGCAAATATTTTTGGTGTTTTCGAATTGCAAACAAGAACAAAAGGAAACAAGCAAACAAAGCAAAATCTTTTTGGGTTTTCTTATAGCAAACTAGCAATAGCAAATAAAGCGAAACAAATGCAAGAAACCAAAGCAAACAAATGATGAAGAGAAACAACAGAAATATTTTTGGTCTTTTTATGTTTTAGGAAAGAAACAAAGCAAAAACACGAAATAGCAAACTAGAAGAAACACAGAAAAGCGAGATGGCAGAAATCTGCCAAAACCTGACAGCAGTACAGAAATCGATTTTTACAAAAATCTTACGTTGCTCAGCTCGAAAAGTGTTCAACTAATGAAAGTTAGATAACAACCTGGGAAACCTGCACAAAAATTGGCAGCTCAAACTAACGTTCTGGCTGTGCGCACGAATTTTTCTAGTAACAGTCCAGAATCTGTTTTCAGGCAGCACTTCCCCAAATATCATCTCCCTCTCATTAGAAAACCACTCAAAGAGACTAAGCAAGTATGTGCAAGTATCCAGCAACCATAATATGCAAAGAATGAGTGATGCCGGTATACCTCCCCCCAAGCTTAGGCTTTTGGCCTAAGTGGAGTTCAATCCCATCGAGACCATGAGGTAGTATCTCCGTAGTACGACGAAGATGGATCATATTCCGGGCATGTGCTAGAAGAAGCACCCGGATACGTGACGGTGTAGTCGTGGGAGGCCTCGGCGTCCTCGGAGTCATGCTTCTGGTGGAAATCTTGTATCTTCATATGTTCATCCACCTCTTCCTTAGTGCACGACCATGATTGCCTGTCAATACTGAACAAACCTGGTTGGGGAAGAGGGATTTCCTTCTCATCCCCGTCAGCAAACAACATTCTATAGACCATATTATCTAAAGTAGAATCAGCGGTAACAAAATGATGACTCTTCATAGCAGCAATATCGAGTCTCCTAGGGGTCAATGGCACATCATTAGGATCAAGAGGAAGTCTTAAATATGTTAAAACGTGCAATGCAATAGTTCCTCCAAAAATAGGCCCCCTATTAGACAGGCGGCGAGCAATAAGAGAACCAGGGTGATAAGATGTCCGACCAGTAAGTGCAATATTCAAGAAAGCAAGATGGTAACTAGAAATATTGCTAGTGTTCTCCCTACCAAGAATGCTAGTAGCAATGTAATATGCAAAATACTTAATGGCGGGGAGTTGAATGTTCCTTATCTTGCCACGCTGAATGGTGCGACAATCATCATCGGTGATCCCTCGATAGAGCTCCAACAAGTCCCGGGGGTTGTCATCAATCCTACTTGCTGTACCTACAGGGGCAATATCCAATGCACGACAAAAATCTTCCAATTCCATAGTAACAGGATTACCATAGATCTTGAATGCAACTGTCGGCTCGTATTGCGTGTTGTTGAACCTGAAGCTCTCGACGAAAATTTTGGTAAGCATATAGTATTGCTCCCTTTCGTCTTCCACGTAGGTGGTTAAGCCTGCCCTATTGACAAGGGTGAAGAAATCATCCAATATCCCTGCATTTCTCAGAAAATCATAGCATGGAAAAGATGAAGCATTAGGAGCCCCGTTGTCCTCTTCGGGCGCGAAGCTAGGCGCGATGATATCCTCATTGTACGATCGCCTAAGCCGGGTGGCGGCCCTAGAAGGCCTCCCGGTGCTGGTTGTTCCTTTCTTGAACAACTCTCCAAAGTTGAACTTCTTCATCTCTTCTCTGAAATTTTCAACAAGTGATATAAAATTTGATTTGGTGACATATAATCAAGGGGAACTACTATAGGAACTTGCTAGAGTACTAATCATGCATCAAAACTAGTTTATACAACTTAGAACAAGCATGCAAGCTCACTAAACATGTTACCTACAGCAGCAAAATATTCAAGATATACTCAACCAAACAAAATTCTACTTGGATAATCGGAGGAGTCACATACCGAAGAGAAAATGTGCCAAATCTCAGACAGAAATCTGGGCTGAGCAAAGAGATCGAGAAATCTAGAGTTCTTGAGCAAAAACATGAGTGAGAGGAAGCTGGTTCGATTTTTTTCGGGAGAGAGAAGATGCTAGGAGAAAGAGATGAGATAGTGGGGCAAGGAGGGGCCCACACCACAGGGTGGCACGCCCCCCTCCTTGGCCGCGCCGGCCTGTGGTGTGGCACCCTGGGGTGCCCCACAGGTCATCCTCTGGTGCTCCCAGGTGCCTCTTCGAAAAATAGGACCAACGGTATAATTTTTGTGAATTTTTGAAAACTTTAAAAAATGCACATTTCTGGGTATTTAGTTTATTATTACTGGCCAGGAAAATTTTTGAAATCTCCAATTAACTAAGGAACTTTGCAAATTAAAAGTGCTACAGCAACTAGAGCAAGTGGAGGAAGAAAGAGATGTTGTTTACCTCCTCTATGCATATAAAAAGTATTTGTTAACAAGGTTGATCAAGTCTTGCCACCAAATAAATTTTACATAGCATAAGAAGAAATAAACCTCAAATCAATCATGTTACCTTGAATTGTATTGATATGGATCCAATCACGAGAGTTTGATATTCTTCTTTAGGCTCATATATAGGACAATCAATAGTTCCCACTTTGATAGTTCTCACATTAGAAATAGTATTAACTCCACACGCTTTCTCAATCCTCTTGGGAAAATAAACGGTATGCTCCCTATCATCAACATTGAAAGTAACCTTTCCTTTATTGTAATCAATAACAGCCCCTGCGGTGTTAAGAAAAGGTCTCCCAAGAATAATAGACATATTATCATCTTCAGGCATTTCCAACACAACAAAATCAGTTAATATCAAGCAGTTATTAGTAACTTGAACAGGAACATCCTCACATATACCAACAGGAATAACAGTAGATTTATCAGCCATTTGCAAAGATATATCAGTAGGTATCAACTTATCTAAGTAAAGTCTCTTATAAAGAGAAAAAGGCATAACACTAACACCGGCTCCCAAGTCACATAGAGCAGTTTTAACATAATTATTCTTAATAGAACAAGGAATAGTAGGTATACCTGGATCGCCCAACTTCTTTGGAACTTTGCCATTGAAAGAGTAATTAGCAAGCATAGTGGAAATTTCCTCATTGGGGATTTTCCTTTTGTTAGTAACAATATCTTTCATATACTTTGAATAAGGAGGCAATTTAATAGCATCACCAAAGGGATTTGCAAGAATAAAGGTTTCATCCAATCGCAAAATTTATTATAGTGTTCTTCTTCCTTTGATTTTAGTTTCTTAGCAGGAAAAGGCATTTGCTTTTGAACCCAAGGTTCTCTTTCATTACCATGTTTCTTAGCAATAAAATCTTCTTTAGTGTACTTTTTATTTTTAGCATGCTTTTCAGGTTCTTCTTCAACATCTTCTTTATCAGAAGCATCATTCTTATCATTATCTTTATCATGTTCATTACCACTTTCAGTTTCAGCATCAGAAATAGAAATACTATTAGGATCATTAGCAGGTTCAGAGGATTCTACAACATTTTTATGTTTCTTCTTCTTTTTCTTCTTAGAAGGACCACTAGGTTCAATGCGTTGAGAATCTTGTTCAATTCTTTTGGGATGCCCTTCAGGATATAGAGGATCCTGGGTAGAGACACCACCTCTAGTTGTTACTTCATAAGCATGTTTCTCTTTAGAATTATTCCCCAACAAGTCATTTTGCACGTTAGTGAGTTGATCAATTTGAGTTTGAACCATATGAAAATGTTTAACAAGCATCTTAACATCATTGGAGGTTCTCTCTACAATATCATGCAATTCACTAATAGCTCGAGAATTTTCCATTAAATGATTCTCTACTCTCATATTAAAATTTTCTTGCTTAACAATGTAATTATCAAACTCATCTAAGCATTGTGCAGGAGGTTTCGAATACGGAATATCTTCCCTAGTAAAGCGTTGAAGGGAGTTTACCTCAATCATGGATGAAGGGGGAATTATCTCACATATATCTTCTATGGGAGGAAGATTCTTCACATCTTCAGATTTAATACCTTTCTCCTTGAGAGATTTCTTGGCTTCCCTCATATCTTCATCATTTAATTTAATCATACCCCTCTTCTTCAATATTGGCGTTGGAGTTGGTTCAGGCGTAGTCCAATCATCATGATTCCGGCCTATTTTAGCCAATAATTCTTCAGCGTCGTCTGGAGTTCTTTTCCTGAAAACACAACCAGCACAACTATCCAGGTATGCCCTAGACTCAATGGTTAGTCCACTATAAAATATATCAAGTAAATCATGCTTTTCCAAATCATGATCAGGCCGAGCTCTAATAAGAGAGCAAAATCTCGCCCAAGCCTCAGGCAATTTCTCTCCATCTTCCTGGTTAAAATTATAAATTCTCTGCAAAGCAATATGTTGAGCACTAGCAGGAAAGTATTTACGGAAGAAAACATCAAGCAATTCTTTTGGACTTTTAATAGAATTAGGTGGCAAACTATTATACCAAGTTTTAGCGTCATCCTTTAATGAGAATGGAAAGATTTTAGCAACAAAGTAAGTACGCATCTTGACATCATCAGAAAACAAGCTACTTAGAGTAGATAACTCAATCATGTGTTCAACAACACTTTCTTTTTCAGTACCACAAAAGGGTGTTTTCTCAACAATAGCTATATGAGATAGATCAAGAGAAAAATCATAATCTTTATCCTTAATGTTTATAGGAGATGTGGCAAATTTAGGATCAGGAGACAGTTTATATCTAACAGCATGTTCTGCAAGCAACTTTTTAATTTTTCTTGCATCAGTAGTAGCATTGCATTTTTCAATAAAATCATCATTAAGCTCCACATAATCTTCATCAGGATCATCACTAGAATAATCAAGTTCAGGTGAATTAACAGGTGTAGTAGCATTAGGAGTTTTAGTATTTTCAATTTGTCTAGACCTAGCAATTGTAGCATCTAGAAAAGATCCCAATGAACCACTATCATCAAGCACAGCAGAAATATTATCAATATTATGAGAGTTTTCAGATTCAGCAGAAGTACCCGCATGTGAAGCATGTGGCGGTGAAACAAGTTTATCAATCACAGATGGTGAATCAAGAGCAGCAGAGGTACTCATAGTTGTACCTTTTCTTGTAGTGGATGGTAATATGGCGACCTTAGTATCGCGAGGTTTACCCATGATGGAGAATTTGCAGCGAACAATATCAATCCAAGTGAACTTCCAAATAAAGCAATGCTCCCCGGCAACGGTGCCAGAAAACAGTCTTGATGACCCACAAGTATAGGGGATCGCAGCAGTCTTCGCGGGTAGTATAACCCAATTTATTGATTCGACACAAGGGGAGACAAAGAACACTTGGAAGCCTTAACAGCGGAGTTGTCAATTCAGCTGCACCTGGAAACAGACTTGCTCGCAAGAGTGTATCAGTAGTAACAGTTTTATAGCAGTAGTGAAATAACAGCAGCAGAGTAACAGAGACAGCAGTAGTGATTATAGTAAACAGCAGGATTAAAATACTGTAGGCACGGGGACGGATGACGGGCGTTGCATGGATGAGAGAAACTCATGTAACAATCATAACAGGGCATTTACAGATAATAATAATACGGTGTCCAAGTACAAAGCAATCAATAGGCATGTGTTCCAATTATAGTCGTACGTGCTCGCAATGAGAAACTTGCACAACATCTTTTGTCCTACCAGCCGGTGGCAGCCAGGCCTCAAGGGAAACTACTGGATATTAAGGTACTCCTTTTAATAGAGTACCGGAGCAAAGCATTAACACTCCGTGAACACATGTGATCCTCACATCACTACCATCCCCTCCGGTTGTCCCGATTTCTGTCACTTCGGGGCCATTGGTTCCGGACAGCGACATGTGTATACAACTTGCAGGTAAGATCATAAAACAATGAATATCATGATGAAACAATAACATGTTCAGATCTAAGATCATGGCACTCGGGCCCTAGTGACAAGCATTAAGCATAACAAGTTGCAACAATATCATCAAAGTACCAATTACGGACACTAGGCACTATGCCCTAACAATCTTATGCTATTACATGACCAATCTCATCCAATCCCTACCATCCCCTTCGGCCTACAGCGGGGGAATTACTCACACATGGATGGGGGAAACATGGCTGGTTGATGTAGAGGCGTTGGCGGTGATGATGGCGATGATCTCCTCCAATTCCCCGTCCCGGCGGAGTGCCAGAACGGAGACTTCTGGCTCCCGCGACGGAGTTTCGCGATGTGGCGGCGTTCTGGAGGCTTTCTGGCCACTTCGACTCTTTTCTGTGCGTTTTTAGGTCGAAGGCAATTTATAGTCCGAAGGAGGGCGTCGGAGGTCGGCCGAGGGGGCCACACCATAGGGCCGTGCGGGCCCCCCCTAGGCCGCGCCGCCTTATGGTGTGGGGCCCTCGGGCCTCCACCTTACTTGTCCTTCTGGCTCCGTCAGTATTCTGGGAAAATAGGGCCTTCTGCATAAATTCCGAGGATTTTCCCGAAAGTTGGATTTCTGCACAAAAACGAGACACCAGAACAGTTCTGCTGAAAACAGCGTTAGTCCGTGTTAGTTGTATCCAAAATACACAAATTAGAGGCAAAACAATAGCAAAAGTGTTCGGGAAAGTAGATACGTTTTGGACGTATCAGTTACCCGAAGTAAGGTGGTGGCCCTAACGAGTCACACCAGGAGCAAGAGAAAGATTTTATTTTGAACAATTAATTTGAATTTGTATGAACAATTTTGTATTGGGGATCCCTTTGTATTGGTCATGCACCTCGAATAATGTATGTGTTAAGCCACATTTATCATTTTCTAAGTGACTAACCTCAAAAAATATAGTTTTGGGTTTAGTTTAATTCAAAATAATTTAAAATAATTCAAAAAATGGTGGAACCTTCCCATTGAGTCTTGTTATGTTACCTACAACCTAGAGAAATAATAACAGAAAAGGAAATATAGAGATATGAAGTTTTTTCCAAATCCACTTCCTAGTCCATGAGCTACTAGTTATGAAGATGCAGGGCTTTCTACTCAACACACCTCCCAAATACCCACTATGCTTACAAACTTTGTCCAAATGAGTCCAAATTCGTCACACTTGTGTATCTTTGAATTGTAAATAATATCACATCGGCCAAAATGTACAATATCTATTATATACTAAAAGCAAAATAAGGGGGTTCTTCGAGGCACCAGGTTAATCCACATATGCTAAAATAATATAAACCAATGATGTTAATCTTAACGCTTGAGATTAAAAGATAAGAAGTGTTACGTACAATAATATATGTGCACAAAAGTAAATCTATGACACGCTAACGGGTTCAATTTAATATGCCAAAGGCTACGTAGATTTATTTTTACATGCATCGCACGTTTCGTTTTAGAGGAAGAAAAAAACTCAAACATTACTGCATAGGCAAGACAGGTAGGTACTTGTATTTCAATGTACCTAAATGCGACCACACCTGAGGCCCAAAAAAAAAACGCATACGTATCTAGGACTTAGGACTTTGATGGGATCAAATAAGGCATATTAAATTAGGACCCGTTATTTAAGATTTGAGATACTCACTTTTAAATTGGGCAATAATAGAATCCATGCTAGACACGTCTATGCAAGGCAGCAATAAAGTTGATCGGTATTGAGTTTGAATTTAATTGGGACCTGCCGATAAATGTCAACACATTTATGGAAATTACTTGCTAGCCTATAAAATATAAATTTCTTTAATCTATGCAATAATAATATGAGAAGTGTTATTTCCTATTTAACTCTCTAGGGTCTACGACCACCATGTATCTTCGCAACCTTCGATGATTTTTTTGTCACAAAAATTTTGTATTAATTCAGAAGTCGAGAAGAACATAACAAATAGAAACAATGTAAAACATATATATTTCCGTGATGTATAAAAATACGAGATACAATATGTATTTGTTTGTGTTTTTACAAATAACGATTACCACACTACATTTTTATGTCGATTCTTTTGTAGTGAGTCGGAGTTATTTGATGTCTGACTCATGCCTATTATGAAAAAAAAATCTATTATTTTTATCTATCTGTTATATATTTAAAGCAATATAAGAGTGTTTTTTGAGGCACCGGGTTAATCTACATATGCTAAAAAATAAAATAATGATATTAGCCTCAACAACTTAGATTAAAAAAGATCATAAGTGTTACGTACAACAATATACGTGTACGTAACTAAACTTATGGCACATAATCCATATGGGTACACAGCTAGCTGAGATTTAATTGAAGATAGAAAAATAAAATTTATGTACACAGCCCAACACGTTATATCAACAATATTTCTACAGAGCACTAACATGTTAAACTTTGCTCAACAGAAAAAATTAACTCGTGTCATCTACACCCCATGTTATAGAAAAGACGTACCAGGAAAGAACACACTAATTTTCTATGCGATGAAAAAAATGAACTAGCCTAATTGTCTGCACTGCTAATATGTTGTACGGATCGATCAAAGGCGAGCAATTTAGCACTGCTGAAACTACAGGCCGTCCGATGGTCCCAGTCGTTTAGCAATCTATAGTCCATAGATACCTCAATTAATTACTTTATTGATCTGTTGACACTCATGCTTGAGTGCATTTCATTTATAAGACTACCCGTGAAATATTTATGATCTATTGACGGACCTAAAAAAGTTTGAGAGACTAGGCACACTTGATCTACGAAGTACTACAAGAATCACATATTCATCTGTCTCGGCTATAGCGAGCAAGAGGAAGAGAGGAGCAGACCAAGCTAACGGATTTCTGCTTATGTCCATCTACCCGCTTATGTCCATCTACCCAAACGTGAGAAGTGCCCAAGTATGGGCTATGAAATACAATCGGCCAGGTTGCACTGCTAGGGAACATCGAAAAGGCTCAAGTTGGTGACACATGGTACTTTTCAGCTGATTCATTCCTAAAACGACATTTTCAGCTCAATCTTGTCGTTCCAGCTATGTACTTCGCCAAGGGAGCTCACGAGAGTTCATGAAAGCAGCGCCACCGAGCCCGAACACATGACCAGGGTGCTCGCACGGTAAATCCATCCCTATACATAATCCTGAGAGGTGTATAGCTAGCTGATCCACCGATAATAAAAGGCTTATGATAAAGTCAAATGGTCTTTCCTGCAACAGACACTCAGGATGAAAGGTTTTTCTGATGAGTGGCGCGCTTTAATTCATAATTTCATTTTCGAAGGAAGTGTTGCCATCAAAGTTAATGATGATGTGGGCAAATACTTTCAAACGAAAAAGGGATTACGGCAAGGAGATCCATTATCGCCCATGTTGTTTAACATAGTGGCGGATATGCTTGCTATTATTATTGAGCGTGCAAAAGCGGATGGTCATATTGAAGGGGTAGTACCACATCTTGTTGATGGTGGTCTTTCGATCCTTCAATACGCCGATGACACATTTCTATTTATGGAATATGATCTTGAAAAGGCAAAGAATCTTAAGTGGATCCTATCAGCTTTTGAGAAGCTATCAGGTCTAAAAATAAACTTCCATAAAAGTGAATTGTTTTGTTTCGGCGAAGCCCACGATGAGGCCTCTTTATATGCTGAACTTTTTGGCTGTGAGATTGGTCAGTTTCCTATCAGCTACCTGGGCATTCCGATTCATTATCGGCGGCTCACTTTAGCTGAATGGAAACATGTCGAGGAAAGACTTCAGAAGCGTTTATCAAGTTGGAAAGGAAAGTTACTATCTCTAGGTGGGCGGTTGGTTCTCATTAACTCGGTACTAAGTAATATGGTACTGTATATGATTTCCTTCTTCCAGTTGCCTAAAGGAGTATTGCGACGGTTGGATTATTTCCGATCTAGATTCTTTTGGCAAGGAGATAGTGAGAAAAAGAAATACCGACTGGCTAAATGGAATGTGGTTTGCCGACCAAGAGACCAGGGAGGACTTGGAATTCATGATCTCGAGATCAAGAATCGAGCCCTACTTGGAAAATGGTTATTCAAGCTTCTTTCAGAAGAAGGTATATGGCAAACAATTCTCAAAAGAAAGTATGTAGGCTCAAAGGCTTTGTCCCAGGTGATATGGAAACCTGGAGACTCACACTTTTGGGCTGGTCTTATGGCGACTAAGAATTTCTTCTTCCCATATACATCTTTCTCAATTAAGGATGGATCTCAGATGAGGTTCTGGGAAGACAAGTGGTTAGGAAACACCACTCTTCGGGAACAATATCCAGCTTTATATAGTATTGTACGCCACAAATCTGATACCCTGGCAACGGTGATGCAAAATTCACCATTGGAAATGGCTTTCAGACGTGACCTCATAGGTCCAGGCTTGTGGCCTGGAATACCTTGCTTCAACGACTCGAGAGGGTCCAATTGTTGCACGGGTCTGATGTGGTTCGATGGAATCTAAATGAGAGCGGTAAATTCTCTGTTGATCTATGTATAATGCATTCCTCCAATCCGATACGCCAGTTTTTAAGAATACAAAAATTTGGTCTATGAAGATTCCATTGAAGACGAAGGTCTTTGCTTGGTATCTTCATAGGGGGGTAATTCTTACTAAGGACAATCTTGTTAAGCGTAACCGGCAAGGTAGTAAAAAATGTGTTTTTTGTCTTCATGATGAGACTATCAACCACCTTTTCTTCGAGTGTCAATTCGGGAGATCTATATGGTCAATAACCCAAATAGGTTCTACCTTATACCCACCTCGGAGCGTGGCACATCTTTTTGGTATCTGGCTCAATGGGGGTGGAGCGTAGGTTCAAAACTTTTATTCGGGTGGGGGCGATCGCCATTATTTGGTCGCTATGGCTATGTAGAAATGACTAGATTTTCCATGATATTAACTCTTCATGTTTGCAGGTTATCTACCGGTCCACCGCTTTGCTCCGTTCATGGTCTTTGCTTCAACGTATAGAGAACCGCGACCTCTTTATGGAGGTATCTACACGATTGGAGGATTTGGCGAAGGATATTTTTTCCCAACACGGATGACGGCGTAATCTACGGATAGAGCCTTCTGCGCTCTAGGCGCTCTCTTTGTTTTCGGTGTTTTCAGTTTTTCATGTAATGGTTTGATACTATGTGTGAGTACGGCTGTGTGCATCATGTTATGCAGAGGCTATATCTTGATCGATCGATTGCGATAGCGGCCGGTGTGGCGCTCATCGACTGATGTGTCGGATTTTTTTAGTGAAAATTTTGATTTCAGTATAAATTATGCATGTCATCTCGAACAATAACACGATCGATAGTCTCCAGCTGATAGTTTGGTAAAAACCACAGACATCGGTGCTATATATGTGAAAACGAAGATTGTATTAATAACAAGAAAAAGATCAAGAGTAAATATATTTAAGCACAATTGGTAAATGCAATATATTCATATTATATGACAGGATATTATATGGTTATGTAGACATTGTAAAAGCAAACCTAATTAAACTATCACTTTTCATTTAGTCCCTTGGACCTAGCGATGATGTTGTCTTCCCAACAACGATGAGAACGATGCATAACATTCATCAAGAACTTAGAGGAGAAATAACCAGAAAATTAATAGTTTTATACTAGGGAGGAGGAAGAATGTAAGCTAGGTCTTTGGCAGTGGTCGAGTAATATGTATGATTTGTAGTAGCCTTCGGGTGCATGGTTTCATTTGAGAATTACAAAAGAGACATATTAGAGTGGATACAGTTAAACGTGTCTTCTCTAATATACAACGTTGAAAGTATTCCCTAGCTGATAAATCCAGTTCAATAAGTTGTACATCCGTTCAATAAAATATTGTAATACAATATAGTAAAATGTCCTCCCCAATTAACTAATTACAAAAAGTAAGAATGGATGAACAACATAGCACAAGTATAACCCCAACCAAATGTGGATATAATAAAGCTGCAAATTTATGATTAATCATTTTCAACACATTAAAGACATTGCCCTCGCATTTGCGAGGGCCACTGTTCTAGTTGTTCAAATAACACAATCTAACAATTTTTATGCCAAAATCTTCAATTTTCCTTACTCCCTTTATTATTTGAGTGTCCCTGTTTTACTTAATTTTACTCAGTTTTTCCCCTCCGGATCCACTTGTTTTACTCAGTCCTACTCAGTTTTTCCCTTCCGATAAACATTTCCTCACTTTTCCCCCTCTTAGTTCTACTCATTTTCCTCACTTGTACTCACTGGCTGATCTCTGATTGGTCGAGATGTATATCACACGGATCTTGGTTGGTTGATAGCTCAACGTACACTTGCACCGTTGGATCATTTATGATCGGACGGCCTGTATATCTCTCTCTACCACGATGGACGCATACGGAGAGAAGAGCAGAGCACATACCTACCAACCCTAGCAGTCGCATATTCCAGTCGCATCTTCCTCTTTCCTATTTCCTCTCTTACTCTGGCGGTCGCGGCGGCGCGGAACTGCAGCATGCGTGCGGCGGTGTGGATCTAAGAGTGCCGGTGAGGATCTAACCCTCAGAAATAGTTGAAATGTCTCTCTCTGTCTCACTTTCGTTTCTCTTCTCAGATGTGTTGATGATGATGAACACCAAGACGGCGGCCGTGCCGACAGTGGTCATCGATGCCAAGATCATTGAAGCCATCGCCTACAACATCGCTTCGACTGCACAGATCCAGCCTTCAATGTCGGAGCCTGTTGATGTCCCACTTCCGTTGCCCTCCTCAGATCTGTTGCTGATGAAGGACACCAAGACGGCGGCCGTGCCGACAGTGGTCATCGATGCCAAGATCATTGAAGCCATCGCCTACAACATCGCTTCGACGGTGCAGATCCAGCCTTCAATGTCGGAGCCTGTTGATGTCTCACTTTCGTTGCCCTCGTCAGATCCGTTGCTGATGAAGGACACCAAGATGGCGACGGTGCCGAGAGTGCGAATTGATGGCAAGACGATTGAAGCCATCGTCTACAACCGCGCTACGAAGCCGCCGATCTAGCCCTCCTCAGATCCGTCTCTGATGAAGTACACCAAGACGGCGGTGGTGCCAAGAGTGGTTGCGAAGCCGCAGATCTAGCCCTCCTCCATGTCCGAGTTTGCGGATGGCGCAGATGACCACCCCTCAGCCGCACGTCGTCCCGGCCCTTCTTGCCCACCACTGCACGGCCGTGTTCGACGCCGCAAATTGGGATAAATTATGATAAATTTGTATTTTTCAATATCAAATTGGGATAAAATTGTTCGAACTACTACCTCTGTCTCAAAAAAAGTTTCTCCACTTTCTCGATGTGTCCATGTACATCCGTATGTATGATTTGAATTCTATCCCAACTTGATTGGGAAGATTGATATGTATTTGATCCGAGAGGCTGGTACATGCTTTCACTTTTGGGATCCCTTCACTTTTATAAGATGTTCATGCATGCTAAAATTATCGCGTGCATTACTTAGCACAACTAGGAAATTGTACACCAAAACACAGTGGTTAGAGCCACACCAAAATACAGTAGTTAGAGCCATCTGCTGAATAACAATTCTATACTATCTAAATCGTCTACCACAACCACATAACTACTAGGACATGGATGACACCTAATAAGACTGTCCAGATGAACCTACTTTTCTCCTCTCCCATCACTTGAAGTTCATGTTCTAGATTTTCTACCACTTGATCAAATACGGCAAGATCTATCTCAACTCTCAACTTCTCCTTGCGAATAAGCTGTGAATTCTTCTTTTCTTCCTCCACAGTACGCTTCAGCTCGAATATCATCAGGTTTTTATGGGCCAATTCATCACCTAAATTGGCCACCTTCTCCTCCAAATCCATCCCATGGCTACACCACTGGGTTGACTCATCTTGGTATGCAATGTGCCATGGATCATCGGCTTGCCTGGCTAACTGTAACAATAATGGAAAAAAGAACAACTGAAATCACTCCAACAGGCCATGTCGGCACTTCAAATTCAACGGTAGTACAGAGAGCAGAAGCTAGATACCTGCACTTCCGACGAGGTAGGAGAAGTAGAACGTGGCCACGACATGATCGAATCCCCACTCTCGCCGGTGTACCCGCTACGACCAGACATTGAGGGTCGCACCTGCAAACTCCAATAAATTACGGGAACCGAATCAATTATGGGGCGGGGGAGGCAGAAGCGGAGGTCTTACCAACTATACTACCAATTGGTGCGCGGAACAAATCCCGGTCGTCATGGGCGGCGGATCTGCTTGCGGCGGACTTTCCTGCGGTGAGTACAATGCGTGCGGACGAAACAAGTGTTGGAGCCGTGGTTGACGTGCAAAGCCGCAGTCCGTCCGACGCCGCCGGGGGACAGAGCCGGCGGCGCGATGAGGCGCCGACAATGGCTGCTCCGTCCAAGGGTGGGGAACGAGCTGCCAGCGGTTCTCCGATGACTAATGAGATACACAACACTAGGTTCCAGCCATGTTCAGCATAAGATTCACTTTAGATTAAGCTGCGAAAATAGTCATCTGCTGGGTCTAGCATAAGAAAAATTAATTAGCGAACGTGTTGTTTCTCTCTAACTAAAAGCAGGGATATATGCCTTTTCACTAAGGGCGACCCCAGCGGTCATTGGCTGAGGCGGCCCCACAGAGCGGCTCTATATGATTTTCTCTAAATAAACAGACGACCCCAGCGGTCATTGGCTGCGGAGGCCCCACAGAGCGGCAATATATGATTTTCTCTAAATAAATAGACGACTCCACTGGTCATTGGTTGCGGCAGCCCCACATAGCGGCAATATATGTCTTTTCCTGAAAAATACACAACCCCACTGGTCATTGGCTGCGGTAGCCCTATAGAGCGGCCTCATTTGTTATTGGCAGCACCGCGTATACAATCAGGAAATAAAACGGCCCACACGTCAGCGATAGATGGATGGCTGCTCCGACGTGTCTCCTAACCCTACCTATCAACACGAGACGGTCAGGGAGGAACTGCCCCTGTGCAGCCCCACCCATCAGACTAACGGTCAAGGCCTCTGACCTGACGGCTACCGGCCGTTCCAGCACTTGTGAGTGTTTCAAACTAGAGGGAGGGGAAAACTGAGGAAAACTTAAGCGGCTGGGAAAAACGGAGCACAACTAAGGACCCGAGGGAACGAAAATAGAAAGCCCTATCATAAATGAATACATAAATATCATCTCTTAACTATGCTACTCTGAACCACTCTCCGGTTGGATAGCAAACACAAATTCACCGCGTAGGGCTATAAAAGCACTCCTTAAAGTCGCGTTCCCAATCGATGGATGCCCCGTGCTGTCACTTTGAGCATACAAAGATAGTACTAACAAGACACCACAATTCATAAGTATTACTGTAAAATTAAGCCTAAGACACACACACGGTATGCACACTGTCACCTTCACACCGTGGGACAAGGTATCTCTGGAGATCACACAATAAAACCACTTGAGTAGCATAATAGATGAAGAATAATATCTACTTATTCAACTAGATTACAACACTCATGATCACATAAAGATCATATCATGGGAGAGAGATAGACCACATAGCTACCGATAAAGCCCCCAGCCTCGGGGGAGAACTACTCACTCCTCATCATGGGAGTCAGCAACAACGATGAAGATGGCATTGGAGTCGATGGAGATGACACCGAGGGCAATTCCCTGTCCCGGCAGCGTGCTGGAACAATTACTTTTGTCCCCCGAAACTTGTCTTCGAAGGTGGTGGAGCTACAGAACTTTTCGTGGACGGAGGCTTGTTTTTTTAGGGTTTTCGCGTCGGGAGGTAACTTATAGGCAGAAGGGCGAGGTCGGTGGGCGCCTGAGGGGCCCACACCACCCCTAGGCACGGCCAGGGGTTGGGCCGCGCCCAGGTATGGTGTGGCCACCTCCTGGCTCGGCTCCGTCTCTCCTCTGGACTCCGTCTTCGTTACAATAAAATTGGAACTTCAGCTTTTCTTTTGTCCAATTCCAAGAATATTTCCTGTACAACTTTTCTGAAATACAAAAACAGCAGAAAATAGGAACTGGCACTGTGGCATCTTGTCAATAAGTTAGATCCAGAAAATGCATAAAAGTGCAACAAAGTATAAACAAAACATATAGAAATTAGTGTAAAACAAGCATGGATCATCAAAAGTTATATATACGTTTGCAATGTATCACGGGTGAAATACAAAAATCCTACTACTACTCAATGATAACTTGATGAAATAATGATGTAAAAACGTGCTAAAAACGCACTCATCAATTTCCCCAAGCTAGACTCTTGCTCGTCCCCAAGCAAGATAGAAGCTTAATGGGCAGGGCCATCTTTGTTCATGAAGCGTGAGTCGTTAAAACAAATGAGGCATTTTCAAGAACAAGGATTATAACATTGGATGTTGAGCTAGAGCATGAATAACACCATACTATTCTCATACTCAAATGACTTAGAGGCCTCCACATCCTTCAAGTTTGATAGTAAACAAGAATACTATGTTCTTAGCATAACATATGATCATGGAACTTAGCTTTTAAATGAGATCTTTGAGCAAGTTTTTTTCTTTCTCTCCCTTTTTTTATTTCTCTTTTCACAAGTAGCACAATACTCCTTTTGCAACAATGTCATTTTTCTGGATTTTTGTTTCTCATGATTAAAGCAATGATTATGATATACTTGTAGACACTCTCTTCTCATATTCTATCAAGGCTTAGTGGTGTGGACGACCATAAAATCATCATCATGATGCAAATATAATTATACTCATCCTAATTCATACAACTAATACAATAATCATAATTCAATCAGACTTCAAATAAAATAATGGCTCAAAGTTGATTGGATAAATCCTTCACTCTCCAAGGGAAATTAAACAAGCAGTAATGCAATCCTTATCGAATGTCGAACTAAATGCATGCTGGAAAGTAAATGTGTGAACTAAAGGAGATAGATTACAAGGTGTTATAGATCTCCCCAATCTTGGAATCAAGCCAGGTGGGATCAAATAATTTTTGCGATTATTTGATACCGTAATTCGTCCTTCTATTTTGAAGGGGCTTCTCCTTTGAGCTTATGGATCTTGGTCTGCAATGCGACGATGAAGGCTTCGAGGTTGATGATGCAGGCTGAACGCTCCTTAGCCTATTTCTCCATAAGAGCAATGTAATTCTTGCTCACTTCAAGTGTCTTTTTCTGTGTAGCAAGAGAACGAAGACAAATATCAAGGTTAGCCTGTAGCCCTTTGATGATCTTTTCATCCATCTGATTCAGGTAGCGTCGCAGTAGCCAAATATGCTCTGCAGACCCAGGGGCCTTCTCTTCAATTCTCTTGATGCGTTTGTCTAGCTTCTCCAGGGATTCCTACATGTCCTTGTCTTTCATCTTCAACTTGTTGATGAGGCATAGCCCATCATCTTCTTCGATGCTCATGTCGATTTCATCATAATCATCATCCTTACCTAGAACCAAACCAAAAGTTTTTCATCCTTCACTGATCTTCTTTGTCAGCTTGACACCATCCTCTAGGTCACTTTTGTCCCTCCATCATTCCACCTCCTTCTCCCTTGTAGCGTCCTTCCTCCAGGCATTCAAGGTTCCTTGCTTCCCATGGGCTGAAGGCTTGATGCTCCAAGGATGAGACATGGTTGCATTGGTAGGGTTTGTGGCAAGCTTGGATGAGATCATTTAGGATAGAAGAAAATACTCGTCTAGGTGTTATGAGGAGTTATAAAGAGGAAAAACTCATCAGATTGAAGTTATGGTTTTACAGAAAAAGAATCCCAACAATATAGGAGGATATAAACTTAAAAAGGAAATTCTGGGCAGCACGTCGGTCATCAGTGCGGTCCTAGACCGTACCATCCGCCCATATCCAACGTCCTGCCAAAAATCGGAGCGGATAAAGTCGGTTCGAGAATTCGGTACGGGCGGGTTTGCACCGTACCTCCACCCGTACTGATTACCGACATAAGAAAGGCGGCGGTTTTTTACAAATAAAATGAGGAAAAAGTTGTTGTAAGTATGGCGACTAGTCGTACGGGCATATGCCACCGTACCGCCCGCCCGTACTGGAAAACGAGGTTAGAAACAATTTTCGAATATGGTTTCCAGAGAAAATGGCGACCACCCGTACGGACGGATGCGGTCGCCCGCCCGTACTAGTATCAAAATTAGAAAACTATCGCACGAAAACATCTAGGAAGTTTAGCGACCACTGTATGGGCGGATCCGGTCGTACTACCCACCCGTACCGAGGTCGCGAAAACTCCCTCCGGGTTAGAAAATTGCGAAGACCTCGAAAACACAAGCAAATGAATAGGGAACTAAAAACTTCAAACTAGTAAAATTCACATAAAACTCTCTTGCAATAGTTATGAGTAAAAAGTACCTTACTTTCTTGGCTATCATATTGTTCCCCCCCTTCTTCCATATATGATGGGTAGCAAATGCTTGCTCGCACCATCACAAAGGATAGGAGAAACATCTTTACAAAAACGAAGAGTACCTGGTGGAACAAAGATTGTGGATATGTTGCATGGTAATACTTCTTCGTCCACGGATTCTCGATCTTCGAGTCGTTCTTCACTTCTTTGTATGATCTGCAACTCAAATTTTGCAAAAGCAAAATCCACCGAATCATTCAAGGCTTAACGTCTGTCCTTTAAAGAATTTCTTTCAAGCCCATATGATTAGTGTAGAGTATAACTTTCAAGTCAGTGATATACGAGCTAAACTACTCGCAGGCAAACACAACCGCAAAGAACTTTTTCTCTATCAAAGGATAATTTATCTGTGCATCATTTAGAGTCCAACTAGCGTGATGGATGATATTAAGTTCATCACCATCTTGATGGATGATATTAAGTTCATCACCATCTTGCTGGCACAAAGTGACTCCGACAGATTCCTGGTTTGCCTCACAAAGTAGATCAAAAGGTTTCTTCCAATCAGGGGGTTGTATCATTGGAGATTTAAGTAGAGCTTGTTTAAGAATGTTGAAAGCATTAAGAAAATTTTCACCAAACTTAAACCAAACATATTTTTGTAACATTTTAGTAAGGGGTTTTGCTATTTTAGAAAAATTTCTAATGAACCTTCTGTAAAATCCAGCATGACCAAGAAAACTTCTTATACCTTTGATTTCTCGTGGAGGTGGTATTTTTCTATGTCCTCCACTTTCGACTTGTCAACTTCTATGCCTCTTCCTGAGATCTTGTGTCCAAGTACTATCCCTTATTGAACCATGAAGTGGCATTTCTCCCAGTTCAAGACTAGATTAGTATGTTCGCATGTCTGCAACACTTTATGCAAATTACGCAAGCAATGGTTAAACGAAGTTCCATAGATAGAAAAATCGTACATGAACACTTCCATTATGTGCTCAATATAATCAGCAAATATAGAGGTCATGCATGTTTGAAAAGTAGGTAGTGCATTGCACAATCCGAAAGGCATTCTACGATAAGCATACAATCCAAAAGGGCAAGTGAAAGTTCTTTTCAATTGATCTTCCGAATGAAAAACTATTTGGGAGAACCCAGAATATCCATCAAGATAACAAAAATACCAATGTCAAGCAAGTCTTTCCAAAGTTTGATCTATAAAAGGTAATGGGTAATGATCTTTTCTAGTTTCCTTATTTAATTTTCTGAAACCAATGCACATCCTATATCCTACAAACGTTCTAGTTGGGACCATTTCGTTATGTTTATTTGGTACAATAATAAATCCTCCTTTCTTAAGAATACAATGAACAGGACTAACCCAGTCACTTTCGTTGACATGATAAATGATACCTGCGACGAGGAGGCGGATGATTTCTTTTCTTACCACTTCCTTCATTTCAGGTTTAAGTTTCCTTTGAAAATCAGCAACTGGCTGAGCTTCATCTTCCATGAATATTCTATGACTGACTATCGAGGGACTGATCCCCTTCAAGTCATCCAAAGAATACCCAAAAGCCTTACGGTGTATTTTAAGTACCATCATTAACTTTTCTTCTTGCTTTTCTGAAAGGTTAGTACTTAAAATAACACGATATCTATTTGTTTCAGCCAAAAAATTATATTTTAAATCTGGAGGAAGGTGTTTCAGTTCTGGTGGTCATAAATCTTCATGTCCCTTTCTTTCAGGTACCTCAGTTTTCTCATTGGTTGAGTTATCAGTTATAGGGAGAGATTCCAAATATTTCCCAATATCATTTTTATGCAATCCTATCATAGTATTTTTATTTCCAAGTAAACTTACTTCTAAATCATCTCCAGAAGTATCATAAAGTACTGTGGAAAGATTAGCCAGATTAACTTCCTCCTCAAATTCTTCCTCTTCAATATCTTCAATAATCAGTTTATTGAGTAAACTTCGAGAAATGGAAACTCACCACTTCCTCCCAAACTTAAGAGAGATAGTTTCGTTCCTACAATCAATATTAGCTCCTGCATTGTTTAAGAAAGTTCTTCCAAAAATTATCGGACAATGAGAATCAATTGGCATATCAATGACAACAAAATCAATGGGATAAGTGTAGGCCCTATTGTAATAGGTACATTCTTTATTACTACCATAGGAACTCGGAGAGTCTTATCAGCTAGCATTATTGTCATATATGTGTCTTCTAATTGTGAATGTTCAAGTTCATCTTGGATACCAAAATAAAATCTATAGGGAGTAATATTAACAGCTGTTGCAATATCGCAGAGGCCATAATAAGAGGATCCACCAAACGTGCAAGGTAAAACAGGCTTGCCCACATTATTTGCTTTAACCATACCTTCTACAAATTGTGAGGCTTCAGAATCGAGCTCAACTAGGTTGTAGTGTGCATATATAGCTAAAATACCTTCCTTAGTTACCTCACGTTCCTCATTTGCAACTTCATAAGTAGGTTCCTTATTACTAAATGTTACCTCTAGTGCTCTTACCTCTTTTACCTCTTCTTCTTTTTGTTCTGCATGGAGTTGAGCTCTAATGGGCCTTGCCGCTGTCACTGGGAAAGTGAGTGGCTCATTGTAAGGCATCCTTTCAACGGGTAACTCTTTGGGTACTTCAACTTCAACTTATGCTACTTCAATAATTTGAGGTGGTGAAGTGTAGTAGTAAACCATTCCTTCTTGGGTGCTTCAATGAATTCTGTAAAAGCTTGAATAGCATTCAATACCATAACATCATCAAGATTAAGCTCATTAGTAGTTTCTTTTAATTTCTCGATGTTTTAATAAGAATTTAAACAATCATATTCAATTTCTATTTCTCCCTCACTTCCAAGATCAAAGCCCCCTGATTCTCTATTTCTATGAACTTGGTCTAGGCGTACCCAAGCTTGCTCGAGGTTGAGTTCCATAAAAGATCCACTGGATAACAAATCTAATTCCCTTTTATTATCTTGTTCAAATCGTCCATAAAAGACATGTAAAACATACCAAGGTGGTAAATCATGATGGGGATAGCTTTGAACCGTACCTTTAAACCTGAGGTAGGATCTCATTAAACTTTTGCCGCGGCGATTCTTGAAATTGGTGATACGTTGCAAACGTATCTATAATTGTTTATGCTCCGTGCTTGTTTTACACCAATTGCTATATGTTTTGATTACACTTCGTGGTATTTTTATGCATTTTTTGGAACTAACATATTAACAAGATGCCACAGTGCCAGTTCCTATTTTCTGCTATGTTTGTATTTCAGAAAAGTTGTTCTGGAAATATTCTCGGAATTGGATGAAACAAAAGCCGAAGTTCCTATTTTTCTGTCATGAAGACAGAGTCCAAAGGGGAGACGGAGAAGAGCCGGGAGGTGGCCACACCACCCCTAGGCGTGGCCCCCCTGGCCGTGCCTAGGCATGGTGTGGGACCTCCCGAGCGCCCACCGACATCGCCCTTTCGCCTGTATATTTCTCCCGACGCAAAACCATAAAAAATCAGCCTCCATCCACGAAAAGTTACGTAGCTCCGCCGCCATCGAAGACAAGTCCCGGAGGACAGAAATCTCTGTTCCGGCATCTCTGTTCCGGCACCCTGCCGGGATAGGGAATTGCCCCCGGAGCCATCTCCATCGACTCCACCGCCATCTTCATAGATGTTGCTAACTCCCATGATGAGGAGGGAGTAGTTCCCCCCGAGGCTGATAGTTTTACCTGTAGCTATGTGGTTTATCTCTCTCTCACATGGTGTGATATTTATGTGATCATGAGCTTTGTAATCTAGTTGAATAAGTAGATGTTACTCTTCACCTATTATGCTACTCAAGTGGTTTTATTATTGTGATCTCCGGAGACACCTTGCCCCACGGTGTGAAGGTGACAGTGTGCGCACCGTGTGTCTCTCTTAGGCTAAAGATTACAGAAATACTTATCATGAGTTATAATTTGAGTTAGATGTCTCTATGAAATTGTGATGTTTGTTAGTACTATCTTTGGATGCTCAAAGTGACAGAGTGGGGTGTCCCTAGGTTTGGAACGCAAACTTTAAGGAGTGCTTTTGTAGCCCTACGCGGTGAATTGGTGTTCGTTATCCAACCGGAGAGTGGTTCAGAGTAGCATAGTGAAGAAATGATATTTATGTATTCAATTATGATATCATTGTTGAGAGTTCCACTAGTGAAAGTAAGATCCCTAGGCATTGTTTCTAAGCATTGAAACACTGTTTACAACCAGTTCTGCTACATATTTGCTTGCTGGCATTTTTTATTTCAGATTGCAATTACCACTTATAATCATCCATATTACTTGTATTTCACTATCTCTTCGCCGAACTAGTGCACCTATACACCTGACAAGTGTATTGGGTGTGTTGGGGACACAAGAGACTTCTTGTATCTTAATTGCAGGTTGCTTGAGAGGGATATCTTTGACCTCTACCTCCCTGAGTTCGATAAACATTGGATGATTCACTTAAGGGAAACTTGTTGCTGTTCTACAAACCTCTGCACTTGAAGGCCTAACACTGTCTACAAAAATATAAATGTGCGTAGACATCAATTGGTTATTAATTCTCTTGCTTCAACGGACTTAACTTTGGGATAGAATCAAAATATAAATACCTTCATTAAATTCTCCCAAGTATCAATCTTTTCTGCAGGGCAAGTTCTATACCAAGATAATGTAGTGTTGGTTAGAGATTGACTAAACAATTTAAGTTTTAATTCATCATCAGTGTAGTTTCTCAATTTAATTGTCCAACACAACTCAGTAAAGGAATGCAAATGATAATAAGGATCCTCATCGGGATCATCTCCTGCCAAGATTTTTTCTTTCATAATAGCAATAAAGCATGGATGAATCGCACACTCCACATCACTCCCATTTGGGAATTCTTTAACAAATCCTCGATTGAATCTTCCGAGGTATTCAGATGCATCAAGCTTATTCATAATCCCAAGAGAAGCCATTGTGTTACCTGAAACTATTAAACAACTTTAGTAAAACCAATAAATAAGCAACTAAGAACAAAGACCAGAAGCGTTGAGCTTCCCGGCAATGGCGCCAGAAAATAGCTTTATAACTGCAAGAACACAGATCAATTGTAGGTAGTTTCGAAATAAGAGTATCGAACCACGAGGAGCTACTAGCTAGGGTCTTAATGCCCCTTGCTACTATCTACTAAAGATTAATTATAAATTGTTTTCTAATCTCAAAATGTTTAAATGGGGGTGTTGTAAATGGTTGAATATAAAGTAAATGAAACAGTAAAAGCGTTATAGGAAATGGATTGAAAATTAATAAGACAAAGTGTTCTGAGGGATTATTGGATCGACCTCTAGCATTAGGATTCATGTTAATCAAGATAAGTATGCTTTTAATCATATTGTGTGGGGGGAGCTCCGTAATAAGATGCGCCCAGAAAGCCATCTGTCACCGCATCTCTAAATAACCACAACAGCTAGTCTTCTGCAAGCCACATATTGACTATTGCTATTAAGGGGTTTACCCTGTGGTTATCGATATGAGCTTGGTGAGTCCCTCTTATCCTCCTCATTCATGTGTTAAAATGCCGATTCAGTAATGTCACTTATCGTCGTTCACTTTACCACACTTCAAAGGGTAGTTCCCTCTCGAGACCATAAGGCAAATATTACATGGTGCACAACACATAATATCAAGAGAGAGAACTAACACACTTTAATACTTAAAACCATAAAAAATATTAGATTCATCTCATATTCATGCTAGGGTCTCTCCATCTCCCCAAGAACTAATCTGACTGCTCATACATGGAAGGAATGAAGAACATCATCATGATCTTATGGAGGGGATTAAAGGAATGGAATGAATTCGAATACAAATCAACAATAGCAGTCAAGGTTACATCTATGGTTGGAGGTGGATGATGATGATGGTGCAGCGTTTGATGGTGATAAAGTGGATGATACCTTGTCCTCCAAGGATCCACGTAGCATCCTGGATGTTATCTTCTCCCAAGTTCCTTCTTGAGATCTAATATGGGGCGGTGTTTCTCTATTTTGCGGAGCTGTGTGTCTCAGATCTCTGCGTCGTCTGCGCCTGGTGAAGTATTTGACGAGAAAGTTCTTCTGGCAGGTGGTACGGGAAAGCCTTGCTTGTACCGATGTCCGTTAACGTTATTGGAAGTTGTCCTCACATTGTCCTTTCGTCCAGGTGCATAATTAAGTGCTAAAATGATTTCTATCACGTCAAAATGCCAGAAAATGACAGTTTTCATTGATATTTCATCATCGACTTATTATTTCAAGATCCTGTGTATACAAGCATAAAAGGGTGCGGTAGCGCGGTGAAATAAAAAAATCCTACTACTACTCAATGATAACTTGATGAAATAATGATGTAAAAACATGTTAAAAACACACTCATCACAGGGCTTCGAAGGGGACCATTTGTAGGTGATACCTCCGATCCGGATTACGGACTGTAGTATGGTAAGCTTTTCCCCTAGAAGACCTAGGTTTAATCGAACCTTGGGAAGCACTGCTAAAAGGTGTAAATGATACAAGGGGACCATTTGTAGGTGATACCTCCGATCCGGATTCCATCTCTTGTTTTGCAGATGGATCTGGTGGATGGCGGTTCTGTTTTGCAACGAATGGCTCTCCTTTCATCATCGGTCCCTTCACGACTTTTATAGTGTTTGTGTTGGAGATATGCCCAAGAGGCAATAATAAAGTGGTTATTATAATATCTTTGTGTTTATGATAAATGTTTGCATACCATGTTATAATTGTATTAACCGAAACATTGATACATGTGTGTTATGTAAACAACAAGGAGTCCCTAGTAAGCCTCTTGTATAACTAGCTTGTTGATTAATAGATGATCATGGTTTCGTGATCATGAACATTGGATGTTATTAATACCAAGGTTATGTCATTAGATGAATGATATAATGGACACACACCCAAATAAGCGTAGCATAAGATCAAGTCATTAAGTTCAACTTGTTGTAAGCTTTCGATACATAGTTACCTAAGTCCTTCGACCATGAGATCGTGTAAATCACTTACACCGGAAGGATGCTTTGATTACATCAAACGCCATTGTGTAAATGGGTGGTTATAAAGATGGGATTAAGTATTCGGAAAGTGTGAGTTGAGGCATATGGATCAAGAGTGGGATTTGTCCATCCCGATGATGGATAGATATACTCTGGGCCCTCTCGGTGGAATGTCGTCTGATTAGCTTGCAAGCATGTGACAAGGTCACAAGAGATGACATACCACGGTACAAGTAAAGAGTACTTGTCGGTAACGAGGTTGAACAAGGTATGGAGATACCGATGATCGAACCTCAGACAAGTAAAGTATCGCGTGGCAAAGGGAATCGGTATCGTATGTAAATGGTTCATCTACCACCACCACGCCGTCGTGCTGCTGGGATTCCGAGGAAATCTACCACACCTCCGCTGCCCGCTGGAACGGGGAGAGGACGGGCTTCATCGACACCGTACGCACGACCGAGTACGGAAGTGCTGCCGGATTGCAGCACGGACGATCGACTACATCAACAACGAGATCTAATCTCGTAGGCTTTGGAATCTTCAAGGGTTAGTCTCATGATCTTCTCGTTGCTTCGATCTTGGTAGATTAGATCTTGCTTCTTCTTAGATTGGATCTTGGTTTTTGTTCATGTTCACGGTAGAATTTTTTTGTTTTCAATGCAACGAACCCATCAGTGGTATCAGAGCCGTGTCTATGCATAGATCTGTTGCACGAGTAGAACACAATGTTTTTTGTGGGCGTTGATGCTTTTGTTGTTTTTAGTTAGTGTACTTTGCATCTTGCGGGATGGTGGGATGAAGTGGTCCGGGCTAACTTTACATGACCGCGTCTCATGAGACTTGCTCCACGCTTGACATGCAACTTGTATTGCATAAGTGGCTTTGCGGGTGTCTGTCTCTCCCACCATAGTGAAGATTCAATCTACTCTTTCTATTGACAACACTAGTATCACCGTTGTGGTTCATGTTCGTAGGTAGATTGGATCTTACTCGAAAACCCTAAACCACGTAAAATATGCAAACCAAATTAGAGGCGTCTAACTTGTTTTTGCAGGGTTTGGTGATGTGATATGGCCATGTGATGATGATTATATTTGATGTATGATATGTTCATTATTGTATTATGGCAACCGGCATGAGCCTAATGGTTGTCTTTAATTTTTGTTAAAGACATGCGTGTCTATTCATCATGTAATAACTTTATTTCAAGTAGTTGTTATAAGTGATGGACAACCATGAAGCGGCGCCACTGACCTTGACGCCATGCTAGTGATGATGGAGATCATGTTCGTGCTTTGGAGATGGAGATCAAAAGCAAGAAGAAAGGCCATATCATATCACACATTATGAATTGCATGTGATGTTAATCCTTTTGCATCTTATTTTGCTTAGATCGCGACGGTAGCATTATAAGATGATCCCTCTCACTAAATATCAAGATAATAAAGTGTTCATCCTTAGTATGCACCGTTGCTAAGACTTGTCGTTTCGAAGCATCACGTGATGATCGGGTGTAATAGATTCTACATGTGCATACAACGGGTGCAAGCCAGATTTGCACACGCGGATACTAAGGTTGCCTTGACGAGCCTAGCATGTACAGACATGGTCTCGGAACACGGAATACCTAAAGGTAGAGCATGAGTCATATGAATGATATGATGAACACTTTGTGTGTTCGCCTTTGAAACTACATCTTTTCTCGTGAAGATCGGACTTGGTGTAGTGGATTTGGTTCGTGTAGTCACTAAGACAATTCGAGGGATGTTGTTTTGAGTGGGAGCTCACCTAGTTAATTTAAGAATTAAAATTGAACTCATTTTATCATAAACTTAGTCTAAACTCTTTGCAAATATGTTGTAGATCATGGCGTCCCCCTCCATCAATTTTAACCAGTTCCTAGTGAAAGAAAAGCTTAAAAGCAATGGTAGCAACTTCACTGACTGGTTCAGTGTGCCATCCTGTGCCCCACCACCACCTGCAGTATCTGAGGAAGTAAAGAATGTTTACAAGACTCGGCAAACTCGGTACTCCCAAGTTCAGTGTGCCATCCTGTGCAGCCTAGAGGCAGAGCTCCAAAAGCGTTTTGAGCACCACGATCCTTGTGAGCTGGTCCGTGAGCTAAAATCTATCTTTGAAACTCATGCGGCCGTGGAAAGCTATGAGGCCTCGAAACACTTCTTTGGTTGTATGATGGAAGATGGTAGCTCCGTTAGTGAGCACGTGCTCGCTATGTCCGGACATGCGAAGAAGATCAGTGACTTGGGGATTGTGATTCCTAACCAGCTGGGTATTCATCGTGTACTCCAATCACTGCCACCTAGTTACAAGAACTTTGTGATGAACTACAACATGCAGAACATGAACAAAGAGTTACCTGAACTCTTCTCCATGCTGAAATCTGCTGAGGTGGAGATACGGAAAGAGATCCAAGTGTTGATGGTCAACAAAACCACCAGTTTCAAGAAGCAGGGCAAGCCTAACAAGGGCAACTTCAAGAAGGGCAGTGATGTCTACGCACGCTTCTATTCCTGTAGACAGTGTTGGGCCTCCAAGAGCAGAGGTTTGTAGAACAGCAGCAAGTTTCCCTTAAGTGGATCACCCAAGGTTTATCGAACTCAGGGAGGTAGAGGTCAGAGATATTCCTCTCAAGCAACCCTGCAATTACGATACAAGAAGTCTCTTGTGTCCCCAACACACCCAATACACTTGTCAGATGTATAGGTGCACTAGTTCGGCGAAGAGATATTAAAACGCAAGTGGTATAGATGAATATGAGTGGTAATAACAATCTGAAATAAATATGGCAGCAAGTAAACATGCAGTAGAACAGTAAGTAAGCGGTGTTTGCAGTATTGGAAACAAGGCCTAGGGATCCTACTTTCACTAGTGGACACTCTCAACATTGCAATCATAATTGAATATAAATAAGCACTTCATTATGCTATTCCGAATTACTCTCTGGCGGGATAACGAACACTAATTCACCGTGTAGGGCTGCAAAGCAAACCTTAAATATGTATTCCCAAGTACTAATTAACACCCCACACTGTCACTTTGAGCATTCATAGGAGGTACTAACACACCAAAATTTCATAGAGACATCCAACTCAAATCATAACCCAGTGAACAAGTATTCTGTGAAATATAGCCTAAGAGACCCACACGGTGCACACACTGTCACCTTTACACACGTGGGACAAGGAGTCTCCGGAGATCACATAAGTAAAATCCACTTGAATAACATAAGACATCTTGATTGCAAAGCTCACGATCACATAGATGAACACATAAGTATTACTCTAAAACACTCTCTTGTTGGATGACAAACACCATTCATTGTGTAGGGCTACAAGAGCTCCCTCAAGCCGGAGTTAACAAGCTCCACAACATACGGAATTCGTATTAAAGTAACCTCTAGAGCATAATAGACAAGAGTAACATCTACACATACATATAGATCACATCATGGGAGAGAGAGATGAACCACATAGCTACCGGTAGAGCCCTCAGCCTCGAGGGAGAACTACTCCCTCCTCATCATGGGAGACAGCAGCGGCGATGAAGATGGCGGTGGTGTCGATGGAGATGCCTTCCGGGGGCAATTCCCCGTCCCAGCGGCGTGCCGGAACAGAGACTTCTGTCCCCCGAATCTTGGCTTCGCGATGGCGGCGGCTCTGGAACTTTTCTCGTATCGTGGCTTATCCCTCTAGGGTTTTCGCGACGGAGTCCTTAAGTAGGCGGAAAGGCAGCCTCGGAGGGGCCCTGGTGGGGCCACACAATAGGGGGGCGCGCCCCCCCTTGGGCCGCGCCGGCCACCTGTGTGGTGGGCCTGTGGCTCTCCTCTGGCCCCTCTCCGGTGTTCTGGAAGCTTCGTGGAAAAATAAGATACTGGGCGTTGATTTCGTCCAATTCCGAGAATATTTCCTTACTAGGATTTCTGAAACCAAAAACAGCAAAAAACAGGAACTGGCACTTCGGCATCTTGTCAATAGGTTAGTTCCAGAAAACGCATAAAATCATCATAAAGTGTGAACAAAACATGTAGGTATTGTCATAAAACAAGCATGGAACATAAGAAATTATCGATACGTTGGAGACGTATCAAGCATCCCCAAGCTTAGTTCCTACTCGCCCTCGAGTAGGTAAACGATAACAAGAATAATTTCTGAAGTGACATGCTACCAACATAATCTTGATCAACAATATTGTAAAGCATATGAGATGAATGAAGTGATTCAAAGCAATGGTAAAGATGATGATTAAACAACTGAATCATATAGCAAAGACTTTTCATGAATAGTACTTTCAAGACAAGCATCAATAAGTCTTGCATAAGAGTTAACTCATAAAGCAATAGATTCAAAGTAGAAGGCATTGAAGCAACACAAAGGATGATTACGTTTCAGCAATTGCTTTCAACTTGTAACATGTATATCTCATGGATAATTGTCAACATAAAGCAATATAACAAGTGCAATAGGTAAACGTGTAAGAATCAATGAACACAGTTGACACAAGTGTTTGCTTCTAAGATAGAGAGAATAGGTAAACTGACTCAACAATAAAGTAAAAGATAGGCCCTTTGCAGAGGGAAGCATGGATTACTATTTTTGTGCTAGAGCTTTTATTTTGAAAACATAGAAACAATTTTGTCAATGGTAGTAATAATTCATATGTGTTATGCATAATACATCTTATAAGTTGCAAGTCTCATGCATAGAATACCAATAGTGCCCGCACCTTGTCCTAATTAGCTTGGATTAACACGGATTATCATTGCATAACATATGTTTCAACCAAGTGTCACAAAGGGGTACCTCTATGCCGCCTGTACAAGGGTCTAAGGAGAAAGGTCGCATTGGATTTCTCGCTTTTGATTATTCTCAACTTAGACACCCATACCGGGACAACATAGAAAACAGATAATGGACTCCTCTTTTTAATGCTTAGGCATTCAACAATAGATTATATTCTCATAAGAGATTGAGGATTTGTGTCCAAACTGAAACTTCCACCATGATTCATGGCTTTAGTTAGCGGCCCAATGTTCTTCTCTAACAATATGCATACTCAAACCATTTGATCATGAAAATCTCCCTTACTTCAGACAAGACGAACATGCATAGCAACTCACATGATATTCAACAAAGGTGTAATAGTTGATGGCGTCCCCAGAAACATGGTTACCGCTCAACAAGCAACTTATAAGAAATAAGATACATAGCAACATATTCAATACCACAATAGTTTTTAAGGCTATTTTCCCATGAGCTATGTATTGTAAAGACAAAGAATAGAATTTTAAAGGTAGCACTCAAGTAATGTACTTTGGAATGGCAGAGAAATACCATGTAGTAGGTAGGTATGGTGGACACAAATGGCATAGTTTTTGGCTCAAGGATTTGGATGCACGAGAAGTAATTCCTCTCAGTACAAGGCTTTGGCTAGCAAGGTTGTTTGAAGCAAACTCAAGTATAAACCGGTACAACAAAATTTACATAAGAACATATTGCAAGCATTATAAGACTCTACACTGTCTTCCTTGTTGTTCAAACACCTTAACCAGAAAATATCTAGACCTTAGAGAGACCAATAATGCAAACCAAATTTTAACAAGCTCTATGTAGTTCTTCATTAATAGGTGCAAAGTACATGATGCAAGAGCTTAAACATGATCTAATTGAGCACAACAATTGCCAAGTATCAAATTAGTCAAGAACATATACCATTTACCACATGAAGCATTTTCTGTTTTCAAACCATATAACAATGAACGAAGCAGTTTCAACCTTCGCCATGAACATTAAAAGTAAAGCTAAGAACACATGTGTTCATATGAACGAGCGGAGCGTGTCTCTCTCCCACACAAGCATGAATTTATTCAGAGAATGAAAATAACAAAATAAAAGCACACAGACGCTCCAAGTAAAGTACATAAGATGTGACGGAATAAAAATATAGTTTCACTAGAGGTGACCTGATAAGTTGTCGATGAAGAAGGGGATGCCTTGGGCATCCCCAAGCTTAGATGCTTGAGTCTTCTTGAAATATGCAGGGATGAACCACGGGGGCATCCCCAAGCTTAGACTTTTCACTCTTCTTGATCATAGTATATCATCCTCCTCTCTTGACCCTTGAAAACTTCCTCCACACCAAACTCGAAACAAACTCATTAGAGGGTTAGTGCATAATCAAAAATTCACATGTTCAGAGGTAACACAATCATTCTTAACACTCCTGGACATTGCCCAAAGCTACTGAAAGTTAATGGAACAAAGAAATCCATCAAACATAGCAAAAGAGGCAATGCGAAATAAAAGGCAGAATCTGTCGAAACAGAATAGTCCGTAAAGACGTATTTTTCTGGGGCACTTAACTTGCTCAGATGAAAAAGCTCAAATTGAATGAAAGTTGTGTACATATCTGAGGATCACGCACGTAAATTGGCAGAATTTTCTGAGTTACCTACAGACGGGGCTGCTCAATTTCGTGACAGTAAGAAATCTGTTTCTGTAATCCAAATCTAGTATCAACCCTACTATCAAAGACTTTACTTGGCACAACAATGCAATAAAATAAAGATAAGGAGAGGTTGCTACAGTAGTAACAACTTCCAAGACACAAATATAAAACAAAAGTACTGTAGTAAAATAAAAACATGGGTTATCTCCCAAGAAGTGCTTTCTTTATAGCCATTAAGATGGGCTCAGCAATTTTAATGATGCTCTTGCAAGAAATAAGAGTTGAAGCAAAAGAGAGCATCAAGAAGCAAATTCAAAACACATTTAAGCCTAACCCACTTCCTATGAAAAGGAATCTTGTAAATAAACAAGTCATGTAAGCATAATGCAGCAAGCATAGAAAGGCAACACAAGCGCAACTTCAATATTCTCAACATAAAGAGGGGAAACTTAATATTATTAAGATGCATATAACCATGTTTCCCTCTCTCATAATAACTTTCAGTGGCATCATGAACAAACTCAACAATATAACTATCAAATGAAACATTCGTATCATGAGCTATATGCATAAAATTATTACTCTCCACATAAGCATAATCAATTTTATTAGTTGTAGTGGGAGCAAATTCAAAAAAGTAGCTATCATTATTATTCTCATCAAGTGTAGGAGGCATAATATAATCATAATAAAATTTACTCTCCATGGTAGGTGATACGTCTCCAACGTATCTATAATTTCCGATGTTCCATGCTTGTTTTATGACAATACCAACATGTTTTGTTCACACTTTATATCATTTTTATGCGTTTTCCGGAACTAACCTATTGACAAGATGCCGAGAGGCCATTGTTGTTTCTGCTGTTTTTGGTTTCGTAAATCCTAGTAACGAAATATTCTCGGAATCGGACGAAATCAACGCCCAAGTTCCTATTTTCATCGGAAGCATCCAGAACACCCGGGAAGGACCAGAGGGGAGCCCTGGGGGCCCCACACCACACCCCGGCGCGGCCAGGGGGGGCCGCGCCCCCCTATAGTGTGGGCCCCCCAGAGACCCTCCGACTCCGATTCTTCGCCTATTTAAGCCGTCGTGACCTAAAACTTCGATACCAATTGACGAAACTCCGTAAAGACTCTGTGGGCGCCGCCACCGTCGCGAAACTCCAATTCGGGGGACAGAACTCTGTTCCGGCACCCTGCCGGAGCGGGGAAGTGCCCCCGGAAGGCTTCTCCATCGACACCGCTGCCATCTCCACCGCCATCTTCATCACCGCTGCTACTCCCATGAGGAGGGAGTAGTTCTCCATCGAGGCTCGGGGCTGTACCGGTAGCTATGTGGTTAATCTCTCTCCATGTACTTCAATACAATGATCTCATGAGCTGCTTTACATGATTGAGATTCATATGAGTTTTGTATCACAATTCATCTATGTGCTACTCTAGTGATGTTATTAAAGTAGTTCTATTCCTCCTGCACGTGTGTAAAGGTGACTAGTGTGTGCACCGTGTGGTTCTTGTCGTAGGCTATGATCATGATCTCTTGTAGATTGTGGAGTTAATTATCATTATGATGGTATTGATGTGATCTATCTGGTTATGTTGATCTATCTTACACTATAAGGTTACTTAAATATGAACAAATTGTGGAGCTTGTTAACTCCGGCATTGAGGGTTCATGTAATCCTACGCAATGCGTTCATCATCCAACAAGAGTGTAGAGTATGCATTTATCTATTCTGTTATGTGATCAATGTTGAGAGTGTCCACTAGTGAAAGTGTAATCCCTAGGCCTTGTTCCTAAATACTGCTGAGTTACTACTACTTGTTTACTGTTTTACTGTGTTACTACTGCTGCAATACCACCACCATCAACTACACGCCAGCAAGCTATTTGCTGGCACCGTTGCTACTGCTCCTATATATTCATACCACCTGTATTTCACTATCTCTTCACCGAACTAGTGCACCTATTAGGTGTGTTGGGGACACAAGAGACTTCTTGCTTTGTGGTTGCAGGGTTGCATGAGAGGGATATCTTTGACCTCTTCCTCCCTGAGTTCGATAAACCTTGGGTGATCCACTTAAGGGAAAACTTGCTGCTGTTCTACAAACCTCTGCTCTTGGAGGCCCAACACTGTCTACAGGAAAGGAGGGGGAACGTAGACATCAAGCACTTTTCTGGCGCCGTTGCCGGGGAGGAAAGGTAAAAAGGCACTCATACTCCGGTTCCAGGTAAAGTACTTTTCTGGCGCCATTGTGTTTGTGCTCGAAGCTATTTCCTTTAGATCCTGCAATTGCATCTTTTTGTTTCTTGTTTACACTAGTAAGGCATAATGGACAACATCTGTGAGCTTTTTATTCTATTTCCTGAGTCAAGACATGAATGGTTTAATGCAAAAATTAAAAAACCCATGGAACATGTTAGCATGAAAACTTTGAACACCATTGTTGCTAATGATATGGAAAATTCTAAGCTTGGGGAAGCTGGTTTTGATGAGCATGATATTTTTAGTCCCCCAAGCATTGAGGAGAAAATTTACTTTGATGATACTTTGCCTCCTATTTATGATGATTATAATGATACTGGTCTTTTGGTTCCACCTACTATGGAGAGTGAATTTGATTATGATTATACTATGCCTCCAACACTTGATGAGAATAATAATGATAGCTACTTTGTTGAATTTGCTCCCACTACAACTAATAAAATTGATTATGCTTATGTGGAGAGTAATTATTTTATGCATGAGACTCATGATAAGAATGCTTTATGTGATAGTTATATTATTGAGTTTGCTCATGATGCCACTGGATATTATTATGAGAGAGGAAAATATGGTTGTAGAAATTTTCATGTTACTAAAACACCTCTCTATGTGCTGAAATTTTTGAAGCTACACTTGTTTTATCTTCCTATGCTTGTTACTTTGCTCTTCATGAACTTGTTTATTTACAAGATTCCTATGCATAGGAAGCATGTTAGACTTAAATGTGTTTTGTATTTGCCTCTTGATGCTCTCTTTTGCTCCAAATACTATTTCTTGCGAGTGCATCATTAAAACTGCTGAGCCCATCTTAACGGCTATAAAGAAAGAACTTCTTGGGAGATAACCCATGTGTTATTTTGCTACAGTACTTTGTTTTTATTTTGTGTCTTGGAAGTTGTTTACTACTGTAGCAACCTCTCCTTATCTTAGTTTTGTGTTTTGTTGTGCCAAGTAAAGTCTTTGATAGTAAAGTAAGTACTAGATTTGGATTACTGCGCAGTTCCAGATTTCTTTGCTGTCACGAATCTGGGTCCACCTCCCTGTAGGTAGCTCAGAAAATTAAGCCAATTTACGTGCATGATCCTCAGATATGTACGCAACTTTCATTCAATTTGAGCATTTTCATTTGAGCAAGTCTGGTGCCATTTTAAAATTCGTCAATACGAACTGTTCTGTTTTGACAGATTCTGCCTTTTATTTCGCATTGCCTCTTTTGCTATGTTGGATGAATTTCTTTGATCCACTAATGTCCAGTAGCATTATGGAATGTCCAGAAGTGTTAAGAATGATTGTGTCACCTCTGAATATGTTAATTTTTATTGTGCACTAACCCTCTAATGAGTTGTTTCGAGTTTGGTGTGGAGGAAGTTTTCAAGGGTCAAGAGAGGAGGATGATATACTATGATCAAGAAGAGTGAAGAGTTTAAGCTTGGGGATGCCCCGGTGGTTCATCCCTGCATATTTCAAGAAGACTCAAGCATCTAAGCTTGGGGATGCCCAAGGCATCCCCTTCTTCATCGACAAATTATCAGGTTCCTCCCCTGAAACTATATTTTTATTCCGTCACATCTTATGCACTTTACTTGGAGCGTCTGTATGTTTCTTGTTTTTGTTTTTGTTTGAATAAATGCTTGTGTGGGAGAGAGACACGCTCCGCTGGTTCGTATGAACACATGTGTTCTTAGCTCATAATATTCATGGCGAAGTTTTCTTCTTAGTTAAATTGTTATATGGTTGGAATTGGAAAATGATACATGTAGTAAATTGCTATAATGTCTTGGGTAATGTGATACTTGGCAATTGTTGTGCTCATGTTTAAGCTCTTGCATCATATGCTTTGCACCCATTAATGAAGAAATACATAGAGCATGCTAAAATTTGGTTTGCATATTTGGTTTCTCTAAGGTCTAGATAATTTCTAGTATTGAGTTTGAACAACAAGGAAGACGGTGTAGAGTCTTATAATGTTTTCAATATGTCTTTTATGTGAGTTTTGCTGTACTAGTTCGTGCTTGTGTTTGCTTCAAATAAGCCTTGCTAGCCTAAACCTTGTATCGAGAGGGAATACTTCTCATGCATCCAAAATACTTGAGCCAACCACTATGCCATTTGTGTCCACCATACCTACCTACTACATGGTATTTCCCGCCATTCCAAAGTAAATTGCTTGAGTGCTACCTTTAAAATTCCATCATTCACCTTTGCAATATATAGCTCATGGGACAAATAGCTTAAAAACTATTGTGGTATTGAATATGTACTTATGCACTTTATCTCTTATTAAGTTGCTTGTTGTGCGATAACCATGTTCACTGGGGACGCCATCAACTACTCTTTGTTGAATTTCATGTGAGTTGCTATGCATGTTCGTCTTGTCTGAAGTAAGAGCGATCTACCACCTTATGGTTAAGCATGCATATTGTTAGAGAAGAACATTGGGCCGCTAACTAAAGCCATGATCCATGGTGGAAGTTTCAGTTTTGGACATATATCCTCAATCTCAAATGAGAAAATTATTAATTGTTGTTACATGCTTATGCATAAAAGAGGAGTCCATTATCTGTTGTCTATGTTGTCCCGGTATGGATGTCTAAGTTGAGAATAATCAATAGCGAGAAATCCAATGCGAGCTTTCTCCTTAGACCTTTGTACAGGCGGCATAGAGGTACCCCTTTGTGACACTTGGTTAAAGCATGTGCATTGTGATGATCCGGTAGTCCAAGCTAATTAGGACAAGGTGCGGGCACTATTAGTATACTATGCATGAGGCTTGCAACTTGTAAGATATAATTTACATGATACATATGCTTTATTACTACCGTTGACAAAATTGTTTCGTGTTTTCAAAATCAAAGCTCTAGCACAAATATAGCAATCGATGCTTTTCCTCTATGGAGGACCATTCTTTTACTTTCAATGTTGAGTCAGTTCACCTATCTCTCTCCACCTCAAGAAGCAAACATTTGTGTGAACTGTGCATTGATTCTTACATACTTGCTTATTGCATTTGTTATATTGCTCTGCATTGACAACTATCCATGAGATATACATGTTACAAGTTGAAAGCAACCGCTGAAACTTAATCTTCCATTGTGTTGCTTCAATGTCTCTACTATGAATTTATTGCTTTATGGGTAACTCTTATGCAAGACTTATTGATGCTTGTCTCGAAAGTACTATTCATGAAAAGTCTTTGCTATATGATTCACTTGTTTACTCATTGCATTTACATTGTTTCGAATCGCTGCATTCATCTCATATGTTTTACAATGGTATGATTGAGATTATGTTGGTAGCATGTCACCTCAGAAATTATCTTTTATCGTTTACCTACTCGAGGACGAGTAGGAACTAAGCTTGGGGATGCTGATACGTCTCCAACGTATCTATAATTTCCGATGTTCCATGCTTGTTTTATGACAATACCAACATGTTTTGTTCACACTTTATATCATTTTTATGCATTTTCCGGAACTAACCTATTGACGAGATGCCGAGAGGCCAGTTGCTGTTTTCTGCTGTTTTTGGTTTCAGAAATCCTAGTAACGAAATATTCTCGGAATCGGACGAAATCAACGCCCAAGTTCCTATTTTCATCGGAAGCATCCAGAACACCCGGGAAGGACCAGAGGGGAGCCCTGGGGGCCCCACACCACACCCCGGCGCGCTGTGGGGGCCGCGCCCCCTATAGTGTGGGCCCCTGCAGACCCTCCGACTCCGATTCTTCGCCTATTTAAGCCGTCGTGACCTAAAACTTCGATACCAATTGACGAAACTCCAGAAAGACTCCAGGGGCGCCGCCACCGTCGCGAAACTCCAATTCGGGGGACAGAACTCTGTTCCGGCACCCTGCCGGAGCGGGGAAGTGCCCCCGGAAGGCTTCTCCATCGACACCGCTGCCATCTCCACCGCCATCTTCATCACCGCTGCTACTCCCATGAGGAGGGAGTAGTTCTCCATCGAGGCTCGGGGCTGTACCGGTAGCTATGTGGTTAATCTCTCTCCATGTACTTCAATACAATGATCTCATGAGCTGCTTTACATGATTGAGATTCATATGAGTTTTGTATCACAATTCATCTATGTGCTACTCTAGTGATGTTATTAAAGTAGTTCTATTCCTCCTGCACGTGTGTAAAGGTGACTAGTGTGTGCACCGTGTGGTTCTTGTCGTAGGCTATGATCATGATCTCTTGTAGATTGTGGAGTTAATTATCATTATGATGGTATTGATGTGATCTATCTGGTTATGTTGATCTATCTTACACTATAAGGTTACTTAAATATGAACAAATTGTGGAGCTTGTTAACTCCGGCATTGAGGGTTCGTGTAATCCTACGCAATGCGTTCATCATCCAACAAGAGTGTGGAGTATGCATTTATCTATTCTGTTATGTGATCAATGTTGAGAGTGTCCACTAGTGAAAGTGTAATCCCTAGGCCTTGTTCCTAAATACTGCTGAGTTACTACTACTTGTTTACTGTTTTACTGTGTTACTACTGCTGCAATACCACCATCAACAACTACACGCCAGCAAGCTATTTGCTGGCACCGTTGCTACTGCTCCTATATATTCATACCACCTGTATTTCACTATCTCTTCACCGAACTAGTGCACCTATTAGGTGTGTTGGGGACACAAGAGACTTCTTGCTTTGTGGTTGCAGGGTTGCATGAGAGGGATATCTTTGACCTCTTCCTCCCTGAGTTCGATAAACCTTGGGTGATCCACTTAAGGGAAAACTTGCTGCTGTTCTACAAACCTCTGCTCTTGGAGGCCCAACACTGTCTACAGGAAAGGAGGGGGAACGTAGACATCAGTAGGCGGCACCAAAAGACCACTATCATTATAATCATCATAAATAGGAGGCAAAGTATCATCAAAGAAAATTTTCTCCTCAATGCTTGGGGGACTAAAAATGTCATGCTCATCAAAACCAGCTTCCCCAAGCTTAGAATTTTCCACATCATTAGCAACAATGGTGTTCAAAGCGTTCATACTAATATCATTGCTACTAGCATGCAAATAAGATTCCATAGGTTTTTTAATTTTCGCAGCAAACAATCCATGTCTTAACTCAGGAAATAGCTTAAAAAGCTCATAGTTGCTTTCCATTATGCCTTACTAGTGTAAAACAAGAAACAAAAAGATGCAATTGCAGGATCTAAAGGAAATAGCTTCGAGCACTGATGCGTGCAGTTGACACGTCCGTTGGGAACCCCAAGAGGAAGGTGTGATGCGCACAGCGGCAAGTTTCCCTCAGTAAGAAACCAAGGTTTAATCGAACCAGTAGGAGTCAAGAAGCACGTTGAAGGTTGATGGCGGCGGGATGTAGTGCGGCGCAACACCAGAGATTCCGGCGCCAACGTGGAACCTGCACAACACAACCAAAGTACTTTGCCCCAACGAAACAGTGAGGTTGTCAATCTCACCGGCTTGCTGTAACAAAGGATTAGATGTATAGTGTGGATGATGATTGTTTGCAGAAAACAGTAGAACAATATTGCAGTAGATTGTATTTCAGTATAGAGAATTGGACCGGGGTCCACAGTTCACTAGAGGTGTCTCTCCCATAAGATAAACAGCATGTTGGGTGAACAAATTACAGTTGGGCAATTGACAAATAAAGAGGGCATGACCATGCACATACATATTATGATGAGTATTGTGAGATTTAATTGGGCATTACGACAAAGTACATAGACCTCTATCCAGCATGCATCTATGCCTAAAAAGTCCACCTTCAGGTTATCATCCGAACCCCCTCCAGTATTAAGTTGCTAACAACAGACAATTGCATTAAGTGTTGCGCGTAATGTAATCAGTAACTATATCCTTGAACATAGCACTAATGTTTTATCCCTAGTGGCAACAGCACATCCATAATCTTAGAGATTTCTGTCACTTCCCCGGATTCACGGAGACATGAACCCACTATCGAGCATAAATACTCCCTCTTGGAGTTACAAGCATCTACTTGGCCAGAGCATCTACTAGTAACGGAGAGCATGCAAGATCATAAACAACACATAGACATAACTTTGATAATCAACATAACAAGTATTCTCTATTCATCGGATCCCAACAAACGCAACATATAGAATTACAGATAGATGATCTTGATCATGTTATGCAGCTCACAAGATCCGACAATGAAGCACAATGGGGAGAAGACAACCATCTAGCTACTGCTATGGACCCATAGTCCAGGGGTAGACTACTCACACATCACTCCGGAGGCGACCATGGCGGCGTAGAGTCCTCCGGGAGATGATTCCCCTCTCCGGCAGGGTGCCGGAGGCGATCTCCTGAATCCCCCGAGATGGGATTGGCGGTGGCGGCATCTCAGTAAGGTTTTCCGTATCGTGGCTCTCGGTACTGGGGGTTTCGCGACGGAGGCTTTAAGTAGGCGGAAGGGCAGGTCAGGATGGGGCACGAGGGGCCCACACCCTAGGTCGGCGCGGCCAGGGCTTGGGCCGCGCCGCCCTATGGTGTCGCCACCTCGTGGCCCCACTTCGTCTCCTCTTCGGTCTTCTGGAAGCTTCGTGGCAAAATAGGACCCCGGGGCGTTGATTTCGTCCAATTCCGAGAATATTTCGTTACTAGGATTTACGAAACCAAAAACAGCAGAAACAAGAATCGGCACTTCGGCATCTTGTTAATAGGTTAGTTCCAGAAAATGCACGAATATGACATAAAGTGTGCATAAAACATGTAGATAACATCAATAATGTGGCATGGAACACAAGAAATTATCGATACGTCGGAGACGTATGATGCGTGTAGTTGACACGTCCGTTGGGAACCCCAAGAGGAAGGTGTGATGCGCACAGCGGCAAGTTTCCCTCAGTAAGAAACCAAGGTTTAATCGAACCAGTAGGAGTCAAGAAGCACGTTGAAGGTTGATGGCGGCGGGATGTAGTGCGGCGCAACACCAGAGATTCCGGCGCCAACGTGGAACCTGCACAACACAACCAAAGTACTTTGCCCCAACGAAACAGTGAGGTTGTCAATCTCACCGGCTTGCTGTAACAAAGGATTAACCGTATTGTGTGGAAGATGATTGTTTGCAGAAAAGAGTAGAACAGTATTGCAGTAGATTGTATTTCAGTATAGAGAATTGGACCGGGGTCCACAGTTCACTAGAGGTGTCTCTGGAAGGTTTTCCGTATCGTGGCTCTCGGTACTGGGGGTTTCGCGACGGAGGCTTTAAGTAGGCGGAAGGGCAGGTCAGGAGGCGGCACGAGGGCCCCACACCACAGGGCCGCGCGGCCAAGGGGGGGCGCGCCGCCCTAGGGTGTGGCCACCTCGTGGCCCCACTTCGTCTCCTCTTCGGACTTCTGGAAGCTTCGTGGCAAAATAGGACCCTGGGCGTTGATTTCGTCCAATTCCGAGAATATTTCGTTACTAGGATTTCTGAAACCAAAAATAGCAGAAAACAAAGAATCGGCACTTCGGCATCTTGTTAATAGGTTAGTTCCAGAAAATGCACGAATATGACATAAAGTGTGCATAAAACATGTAGATAACATCAATAATGTGGCATGGAACATAAGAATTTATCGATACGTCGGAGACGTATCAGCATCCCCAAGCTTAGTTCTGCTCGTCCCGAGCAGGTAAAACGATAACACAGATAATTTCTGGAGTGACATGCCATCATAACCTTGATCATACTATTTGTAAAGCATATGTAGTGAATGCAGCGATCAAAACAATGTATATGACATGAGTAAACAAGTGAATCATAAAGCAAAGACTTTTCATGAATAGCACTTCAAGACAAGCATCAATAAGTCTTGCATAAGAGTTAACTCATAAAGCAATAATTCATAGTAAAAGCATTGAAGCAACACAAAGGAAGAATAAGTTTCAGCGGTTGCTTTCAACTTGTAACATGTATATCTCATGGATATTGTCAACATAGAGTAATATAATAAGTGCAATAAGCAAATATGTAGGAATCAATGCACAGTTCACACAAGTGTTTGCTTCTTGAGGTGGAGAGAAATAGGTGAACTGACTCAACATTGAAAGTAAAATAATGGTCCTCCATAGAGGAAAAGCATCGATTGCTATATTTGTGCTAGAGCTTTGATTTTGAAAACATGAAACAATTTTGTCAACGGTAGTAATAAAGCATATGTATCATGTAAATTATATCTTACAAGTTGCAAGCCTCATGCATAGTATACTAATAGTGCCCGCACCTTGTCCTAATTAGCTTGGACTACCGGATCATCACAATGCACATGTTTTAACCAAGTGTCACAAAGGGGTACCTCTATGCCGCCTGTACAAAGGTCTAAGGAGAAAGCTCGCATTGGATTTCTCGCTATTGATTATTCTCAACTTAGACATCCATACCGGGACAACATAGACAACAGATAATGGACTCCTCTTTTATGCATAAGCATGTAACAACAATTAATAATTCTTCTCATATGAGATTGAGGATATTTGTCCAAAACTGAAACTTCCACCATGGATCATGGCTTTAGTTAGCGGCCCAATGTTCTTCTCTAACAATATGCATGCTTAACCATAAGGTGGTAGATCGCTCTTACTTCAGACAAGACGAACATGCATAGCAACTCACATGAAATTCAACAAAGAGTAGTTGATGGCGTCCCCAGTAAGCATGGTTATCGCACAACAAGCAACTTAATAAGAGATAAAGTGCATAATTACATATTCAATACCACAATAGTTTTTAAGCTATTTGTCCCATGAGCTATATATTGCAAAGGTGAATGATGGAATTTTAAAGGTAGCACTCAAGCAATTTACTTTGGAATGGCGGAAATACCATGTAGTAGGTAGGTATGGTGGACACAAATGGCATAGTGGTTGGCTCAAGTATTTTGGATGCATGAGAAGTAATCCCTCTCGATACAAGGTTTAGGCTAGCAAGGCTTATTTGAAACAAACACAAGGATGAACCGGTGCAGCAAAACTCACATAAAAGACATATTGAAAACATTATAAGACTCTACACCGTCTTCCTTGTTGTTCAAACTCAATACTAGAAATTATCTAGACCTTAGAGAAACCAAATATGCAAACCAAATTTTAGCATGCTCTATGTATTTCTTCATTAATGGGTGCAAAGCATATGATGCAAGAGCTTAAACATGAGCACAACAATTGCCAAGTATCACATTACCCAAGACATTTATAGCAATTACTACATGTATCATTTTCCAATTCCAACCATATAACAATTTAACGAAGGAGAAACTTCGCCATGAATACTATGAGTAGAAACTAAGGACATACTTGTCCATATGCTACAGCGGAGCGTGTCTCTCTCCCATAAAGTGAATGCTAGGATCCATTTTATTCAAACAAAACAAAAAACAAAAACAAACCGACGCTCCAAGCAAAGCACATAAGATGTGATGGAATAAAAATATAGTTTCAGGGGAGGAACCTGATAATGTTGTCGATGAAGAAGGGGATGCCTTGGGCATCCCCAAGCTTAGACGCTTGAGTCTTCTTGATATATGCAGGGGTGAACCACCGGGGCATCCCCAAGCTTAGAGCTTTCACTCTCCTTGATCATGTTGCATCATACTCCTCTCTTGATCCTTGAAAACTTCTTCCACACCAAACTTAGAACAACTCATTAGAGGGTTAGTGACAATAAAAATTAACATGTTCAGAGGTGACACAATCATTCTTAACACTTCTGGACATTGCATAAAGCTACTGGACATTAATGGATCAAAGAAATTCATCCAACATAGCAAAAGATGCAATGCGAAATAAAAGGCAGAATCTGTCAAAACAGAACAGTTCGTATTGACGAATTTTATCGAGGCACCGGACTTGCTCAAATGAAAATGCTCAAATTTAATGAAAGTTGTGTACATATCTGAGGATCACTCACGTAAATTGGCATAATTTTCTGAGTTACCTACAGAGAAAACAGCCCAGATTCGTGACAGCAAAGAAATCTGTTTCTGCGCAGTAATCCAAATCTAGTATGAACTTTTCTATCAACGACTTTACTTGGCACAATAAAACACTAAACTAAGATAAGGAGAGGTTGCTACAGTAGTAAACAACTTCCAAGACACAAAATAAAAACAAAGTACTGTAGGTAAAAACATGGGTTGTCTCCCATAAGCGCTTTTCTTTAACGCCTTTCAGCTAGGCGCAGAAACTGTGTATCAAGTATTATCAAGAGACTAAGCATCAACATCATAATTTGTTCTAATAATAGAATAAAAAGGTAACTTCATTCTCTTTCTAGGGAAGTGTTCCATACCTTTCTTGAGAGGAAATTGATATTTTATATTACCTTCCTTCATATCAATGATAGCACCAACAGTTCGAAGAAAAGGTCTTCCCAATATAATGGGACAAGATGCATTGCATTCAATATCCAAGACAACAAAATCAACGGGGACAAGGTTATTGTTAACGGTAATGCGAATATTATCAACTTTCCCCAAAGGTTTCTTTGTAGAATGATCAGCAAGATTAACATCCAAATAACAATTTTTCAATGGTGGCAAGTCAAGCATATTATAAATTTTCTTAGGCATAACAAAAATACTTGCACCAAGATCACATAAAGCATTACAATCAAAATCTTTAACCTTCATTTTAATGATGGGCTCCCAACCATCCTCTAGCTTTCTAGGAATAGAGGCTTCGCGCTCTAGTTTCTCTTCTCTAGCTTTTATGAGAGCATTTGTAATATGTTGCGTGAAAGCCAAATTTATAGCACTAGCATTAGGACTTTTAGCAAGTTTTTGTAAGAACTTTATAACTTCAGAGATGTGGCAATCATCAAAATTCAAACCATTATAATCTAAAGCAATGGGATCATCATCCCCAATGTTGGAAAAAATTTCAGCAGTTTTATCACAGCAGTAGCTTTTAGCAGCTGCAGTTTCTCGCGCTTTGCATTAGAAGTGGAAACATTGCTAACACCAATTCTTTTATTATTAATAGTAGGAGGTGCAACAACATGTGTAGCATTAGCATTACTAGTGGTGGTAATAGTCCAAACTTTAGCTACATTCTTCTCTTTAGCTAGTTTTTCATTTTCTTCTCTATCCCACCTAGCACGCAGTTCAGCCATCAATCTTATATTCTCATTAATTCTAACTTGGATGGCATTTGCTGTAGTAACAATTTTATTTTCAATATCCCTATTAGGCATAACTTTTGATTTCAAGAGATCAACATCAGAGGCAAGACTATCGACTTTAGAAGCAAGTATATCAATTTTCCCAAGCTTTTCTTCAACAGATTTGTTAAAAGCAGTTTGTGTACTAATAAATTCTTTAAGCATGGCTTCAAGTCCAGGGGGTGAACTCCTATTATTGTTGTAAGAATTCCCATAAGAATTACCATAGCCGTTGCCATTATTATAAGGATATGGCCTATAGTTGTTACTAGAATTGTTCCGGTAAGCATTGTTGTTGAAATTATTATTTTTAATGAAGTTTACATCAACATGTTCTTCTTGTGCAACCAATGAAGCTAACGGAACATTATTAGAATTAAAATTAGTCCTATCATTCACAAGCATAGACATAATAGCATCAATCTTATCACTCAAGGAAGAGGTTTCTTCGACAGAATTTACCTTCTTACCTTGTGGAGCTCTTTCCGTGTGCCATTCAGAGTAGTTGATCATCATATTATCAAGAAGCTTTGTTGCTTCACCAAGAGTGATGGACATAAAGGTACCTCCAGCAGCTGAATCCAATAAATTCCGCGAAGAAAAATTTAGTCCTGCATAGAAGGTTTGGATGATCATCCAAGTAGTCAGTCCATGTGTTGGGCAATTTTTAACCAGAGATTTCATTCTTTCCCATGCTTGTGCAACATGTTCAGTATCCAATTTTTTAAAATTCATTATGCTACTCCTCAAAGATATAATTTTAGCAGGGGGATAATATCTACCAATAAAAGCATCCTTGCATTTAGTCCAGGAATCAATACTATTCTTAGGCAGAGATAGCAACCAATCTTTAGCTCTTCCTCTTAATGAGAAAGGGAACAATTTTAATTTTATAATGTCACCATCTACATCCTTATACCTTTGCATTTCACATAGTTCAACAAAATTATTAAGATGGGCAGCAGCATCATCAGAACTAACACCAGAAAATTGCTCTCGCATAACAAGATTCAGTAAAGCAGGTTTAATTTCAAAGAATTCTGCTGTAGTAGCAGGTGGAGCAATAGGTGTGCATAAGAAATCATTATTATTTGTGGTTGCGAAGTCACACAACTTAGTATTTTCAGGGTTGGCCATTTTAGCAACAGTAAATAAAGCAAACTAGATAAAGTAAATGCAAGTAACTAATTTTTTTGTGTTTTTGATATAGCAAACAAGATAGCAAATAAAGTAAAACTAGCAACTAATTTTTTTTTTGTATTTTGATTTAGTGTAGCAAACAAAGTAGTAAATAAAACTAAGCAAGACAAAAACAAAGTAAAGAGATTGGGAAGTGGAGACTCCCCTTGCAGCGTGTCTTGATCTCCCCGGCAACGGCGCCAGAAATTTGCTTCTGGCGCAAAGTTGACGTGGGAGTTAGAGATCTCTGTGGTGTAGCTTTTCTTCAGGTCCCCGGCAACGGCGCCAGAAATTTGCTTGATGCGTGCAGTTGACACGTCCGTTGGGAACCCCAAGAGGAAGGTGTGATGCGCACAGCGGCAAGTTTCTCAAGAAGAAACCAAGGTTTAATCGAACCAAAGAGGGAGTCAAGAAGCACGTTGAAGGTTGATGGCGGCGGGATGTAGTGCGGCGCAACACCAGAGATTCCGGCGCCAACGTGGAACCTGCACAACACAACCAAAGTACTTTGCCCCAACGAAACAGTGAGGTTGTCAATCTCACCGGCTTGCTGTAACAAAGGATTAGATGTATAGTGTGGATGATGATTGTTTGCAGAAAACAGAGAACAAAGATTGCAAGAGATTGTATTTCAGTATAGAGAATTGGACCGGGGTCCACAGTTCACTAGAGGTGTCTCTCCCATAAGATAAACAGCATGTTGGGTAAACAAATTACAGTTGGGCAATTGACAAATAAAGAGGGCATGACCATGCACATACATATTATGATGAGTATTGTGAGATTTAATTGGGCATTACGACAAAGTACATAGACCGCTATCCAAAGATGCATCTATGCCTAAAAAGTCCACCTTCAAAGTTATCATCCTAACCCCCTCCAATATTAAGTTGCTAACAATGAGACAATTGGATTAAGTGTTGCGCGTAATGTAACCATTAACTATATCTTTGATCATAGCTCTAATGTTTTATCCCTAGTGGCAACAGCACATCCATAATCTTAGATATTTCTGTCACTTCCCTGCATTCACGGAGACATGAACCCACTATCGAGCATAAATACTCCCTCTTGGAGTTACAAGCATCTACTTGGCCAGAGCATCTACTAGTAACGGAGAGCATGCAAGATCATAAACAACACATAGACATAACTTTGATAATCAACATAACAAGTATTCTCTATTCATCGGATCCCAACAAACGCAACATATAGAATTACAGATAGATGATCTTGATCATGTTATGCAGCTCACAAGATCCGACAATGAAGCACAATGGGGAGAAGACAACCATCTAGCTACTGCTATGGACCCATAGTCCAGGGGTAGACTACTCACACATCACTCCGGAGGCGACCATGGCGGCGTAGAGTCCTCCGGGAGATGATTCCCCTCTCCGGCAGGGTGCCGGAGGCGATCTCCTGAATCCCCCGAGATGGGATTGGTGGCGGCGGCGTCTCAGTAAGGTTTTCCGTATCGTGGCTCTCGGTACTGGGGGTTTCGCGATGGAGGCTTTAAGTAGGCGGAAGGGCAGGTCAGGATGGGGCACGAGGGGCCCACACCCTAGGTCGGCGCGGCCAGGGCTTGGGCCGCACCGCCCTATGGTGTCGCCACCTCGTGGCCCCACTTCGTCTCCTCTTCGGTCTTCTGGAAGCTTCGTGGCAAAATAGGACCCTGGGCGTTGATTTCGTCCAATTCCGAGAATATTTCGTTACTAGGATTTCTGAAACCAAAAACAGCAGAAAACAAAGAATCGGCACTTCGGCATCTTGTTAATAGGTTAGTTCCAGAAAATGCACGAATATGACATAAAGTGTGCATAAAACATGTAGATAACATCAATAATGTGGCATGAAACACAAGAAATTATCGATACGTCGGAGACGTATCAAGCACTTACAATGGCACCAGAAAATAACTTAGTTACCTGGGACCGGAGTGTGAGTGCCTTTTACCTTACCTCCCCGGCAACGGTGCCAGAAAATAGCTTGATGTCTACGCACGCTTCTATTCATGTAGACAGTGTTGGGCCTCCAAGCGCAGGGTTTGTAGAACAACAGCAAGTTTCCCTTAAGTGGATCACCCAAGGTTTATCGAACTCAGGGAGGTAGAGGTCAGAGATATTCCTCTCAAGCAACCCTGCAATTATGATACAAGAAGTCTCTTGTGTCCCCAACACACCCAATACACTTGTCAGATGTATATGTGCACTAGTTCGACGAAGAGATATTAAAACGCAGGTGGTATAGATGAATATGAGTGGTAATAACAATCTGAAATAAATATGGCAGCAAGTAAACATGCAGTAGAACAGTAAGTAAGCGGTGTTTGCAGTATTGGAAACAAGGCCTAGGGATCCTACTTTCACTAGTGGACACTCTCAACATTGCAATCATAATTGAATATAAATAAGCACTTCATTATGCTATTCCGAATTACTCTCTGGCGGGATAACGAACACTAATTCACCGTGTAGGGCTGCAAAGCAAACCTTAAAGATGTATTCCCAAGTACTAATGAACACCCCACGCTGTCACTTTGAGCATTCATAGGAGGTACTAACACACCACAATTTCATAGAGACATCCAACTCAAATCATAACCCAGTGAACAAGTATTCTGTGAAATATAGCCTAAGAGACCCACACGGTGCACACACTGTCACCTTTACACACGTGGGACAAGGAGTCTCCGGAGATCACATAAGTAAAATCCACTTGAATAACATAAGACATCTAGATTGCAAAGCTCACGATCACATAGATGAACACATAAGTATTACTCTAAAACACTCTCTTGTTGGATGACAAACACCATTCATTGTGTAGGGCTACAAGAGCTCCCTCAAGCCGGAGTTAACAAGCTCCACAACATACGGAATTCGTATTAAAGTAACCTCTAGAGCATAATAGACAAGAGTAACATCTACACATACATATAGATCAATCATGGGAGAGAGAGATGAACCACATAGCTACCGGTAGAGCCCTCAGCCTCGAGGGAGAACTACTCCCTCCTCATCATGGGAGACAGCAGCGGCGATGAAGATGGCGGTGGTGTCGATGGAGATGCCTTCCGGGGGCAATTCCCCGTCCCGGCGGCGTGCCGGAACAGAGACTTCTGTCCCCCGAATCTTGGCTTCGCGATGGCGGCGGCTCTGGAACTTTTCTCGTATCGTGGCTTATCCCTCTAGGGTTTTCGCGATGGAGTCCTTAAGTAGGCGGAAAGGCAGCCTCGGAGGGGCCCTGGTGGGGCCACACAATAGGGGGGCGCCCCCCCCCCTTGGGCCGCGCCGGCCACCTATGTGGTGGGCCTGTGGCTCTCCTCTGGCCCCTCTCCGGTGTTCTGGAAGCTTCGTGGAAAAATAAGATACTGGGCGTTGATTTCGTCCAATTCCGAGAATATTTCCTTACTAGGATTTCTGAAACCAAAAACAGCAGAAAACAGTAACTGGCACTTCGGCATCTTGTCAATAGGTTAGTTCCGGAAAACGCATAAAATCATCATAAAGTGTGAACAAAACATGTAGGTATTGTCATAAAACAAGCATGGAACATAAGAAATTATCGATACGTTGGAGACGTATCAGGCAGCAAGAAAGTTGCTGCGCCTCCTGAGAAGCCTAAGGCTGGCCCTAAGCCTGATACTGTGTGCTATTACTGCAAGGAGAAGGGCACTGGAAGCGTAATTGCCCCAAATACTTGGCTGATTTGAAGAGCGGCCACATCAAGAAGAAAGGTATATATATCTGATATACATGTTATTGATGTCTATCTTACTGGTAATCGTAGTAGTGCCTGTGTATTTGATACTGGTTCGGTTGCTCACATTTGTAACTCGAAATAGGAACTGCGGAATAAACGAAGCCTAGCGAGGGACGATGTGACGATGCACGTTGGAAATGGATCCAAGGTTGATGTGATCGCTGTCGGCACGCTCCCTCTACATCTACCTTCGGGGTTAGTTTTATACCTTAATAATTGTTATTTGGTGCCTGCGTTGAGCATGAACGTTATATCTGGATCTTGTTTAATGCAAGACGGTTATTCGTTTAAGTCAGAGAATAATGGTTGTTCTATTTATATGAATAATATCTTTTATGGTCATGCGCCTGAGATGAATGGTTTATACTTGTTAAATCTCGATAGTAGTGATACACATGTTCATAACATTGATGCTAAACGAATTAAATTAAATGACAATTATACTTATATGTGGCACTGTCGTCTTGGTCATATTGGAGTGAAGCGCATGAAAAAACTCCATTCTGATGGACTTTTTGAGTCACTTGACTTTGAGTCACTTGATAGATGCGAAGCATGTCTAATTGGAAAAATGACTAGGACTCCATTTTCTGGTACAATGGAGCGAGCTACAGACTTGTTGGAAATCATACATACCGATGTGTGTGGACCAATGAGTGTAGCATCGCGCGGTGGTTATCGTTATGTTCTAACCTTCACGGATGATCTGAGTAGATATGGGTATATTTACTTTATGAAACATAAGTCCGAAACTTTCGAGAATTTTAAGGAATTCCAAAGTGAAGTAGAAAATCAACGTAACAAGAAGATTATGTTTCTGCGGTCTGATCGCGGAGGCGAATATCTGAGTTATGAGTTTGGCATGCATTTAAAGAAATACGGAATACTTTCACAGTTGACACCGCCAGGAACACCACAGCGCAATGGTGTGTCCGAACGTCGTAATCGAACTCTCTTGGATATGGTTCGATCTATGATGTCTCTTACTGATTTGCCGTTATCGTTTTGGGGTTATGCATTAGAGAAAGCTGCATTCACTTTAAATAGGGCACCATCTAAATCCGTTGAAACGACACCGTATGAAATATGGTTTGGAAAGAAACCTAAGCTGTCGTTCCTTAAAGTTTGGGGTTGAGAAGCTTATGTAAAGAAGTTACAACCTGACAAGCTAGAACCCAAAGTGGAGAAATGCGTCTTCATAGGATACCCTAAATAAACAATTGGGTACACTTTCTATCACAGATCCGAAGGCAAAATCTTTGTTGCCAAGAACGGATCCTTTCTTGAGAAGGAGTTTCTCACTAAAGAAGTGACTGGAAGGAAAGTAGAACTCGACGAGGTTAATGAACCTTCTCTCGTAGATCAGAGTAGCGCAGTGCCGGAAGATGTTCCTGTGCAGCCTGCACCGATAGGAGAGGAAGCAAATGATGATGATCATGAAACTTTGAACGAGGAAACTACTGAACCTCGCAGATCGACGAGGGAGCGTACCACTCCTGATTGGTACGATCCCTGTCTAAATGTCATGATTGTGGACAACAATGATGAAGACCCTACGACGTATGAAGAAGCAATGATGAGCCCAGATTCCATCAAATAGCAAGAAGCCATGAAATCCGAAATGGGATCCATGTATGATAACCAAGTATGGACTTTGGTAGACTTACCTGATAGCCGCAAGGCTGTCGAGAATAAATGGATCTTCAAGAGAAAAACAGATGCTGATGGTAATATTACTGTCTATAAAGCTCGACTTGTCGCGAAGGGGTTCCGACAAATTCAAGGAGTTGACTACGATGAGACTTTCTCACGTGTAGCAAAGCTAAAGTCTGTGAGTATTTTGTTAGCAATAGCTACATTTTTCGATTATGATATTTGGCAGATGGATGTCAAAACGGCGTTCCTTAATGGTGATATTGAGGAAGAGTTGTATATGGTACAACCCAAATGTTTTGTCGATCCTAAAAATGCTGACAAGGTATACAAACTTCAGCGTTCCATTTAAGGACTGAAGCAAGCATCCCGGAGTTGGAACCGATGCTTTGATAGGGTGATCAAAGACTTCGGGTTTACACAGACTCATGGTGAGGCCTGTATTTACAAGAAAGTGAGTGGGAGCTCTGTAGCATTCCTGATATTATATGTAGATGACATATTATTGATTGAGAATGATATAGAACTACTAAGCAGTATTAAAGGTTATTTGAATAAGTGTTTTTCAATGAAAGACCTTGGTGAAGCAGCGTACACTTTAGGCATCAAGACTTATAGAGATAGATCAAGACGCCTAATAGGGCTTTCACAGAGTACATACCTGGACAAGATTCTAAAGAAGTTTAGGATGGATGAAAGCAAGAAAGGGTTCTTGCCTATGTTGCCAGGTAAGGTCTTGAGTAAAACTCAAGGTCCGGCTACGGCCGAAGAAAGAGAGAGGATGAACAAGATCCCCTATGCCTCGGCAGTAGGCTCTATCATGTATGCCATGCTGTGTACTAGACCGAATATCGCACATGTTGTTAGTTTGACCAGCAGATATCAGAGTGATCCAGGAATGGAACACCGGACAACGGTCAAGAATATCCTGAAGTACTTGAAAAGGACTAAGGATATGTTTCTTTGTTATGGAAGTGACCAAGAGCTCGTTGTAACAAGTTACACCGATGCAAGTTGGAACACTGATCCTGATGACTATAAGTCCCAATCTGGGTACCTTTTTATATTGAATGGTGCTGCAGTAAGCTAGATGAGTTCCAAGCAGTGCACGGTGGCGAAGTCTTCAACTGAATCTGAATACATAGCGGCTTCGGAGGCTTCATCGGAAGCGGTATGGATGAAGAGGTTCATTGTTGAGCTTGGTGTGGTTCCTAGTGCATTGGACCCATTAGTCATCTATTGTGACAACATGGGTGCCATCGCCAATGCAAAAGAACCAAGGTCACACAAGAAGCTGAAGCATATCAAGCTACGTTTTCATTCGATTCGCGAGTACATCGAAGATGATGAAGTAGAGATTTGCAAAGTACACACAGATCTAAATGTGGCAGATCTGTTGACTAAAGCTCTCCCTAGGGCAGAGCATGAACAACACTAGAACGCCATGAGTGTTAGGTACCTTACAATGTAATCTAGATTATTGACTCGAGTGCAAGTGGGAGACTGTTGGAGATATGCCCAAGAGGCAATAATAAAGTGGTTATTAGAATATCTTTGTGTTTATGATAAATGTTTGCATACAATGCTATAATTGTATTAACCGAAACATTGATACATGTGTGTTATGTAAACAACAAGGAGTACCTAGTAAGCCTCTTGTATAACTAGCTTGTTGATTAATAGATGATCATGGTTTCGTGATCATGAACATTGGATGTTATTAATAACAAGGTTATGTCATTAGATGAATGATATAATGGACACACACCCAAATAAGCGTAGCATAAGATCAAGTCATTAAGTTCAACTTGCTGTAAGCTTTCGATACATAGTTACCTAAGTCCTTCGACCATGAGATCGTGTAAATCACTTACACCGGAAGGATGCTTTGATTACATCAAACGCCATCGCGTAAATGGGTGGTTATAAAGATGAGATTAAGTATTTGGAAAGTGTGAGTTGACGCATATGGATCAAGAGTGGGATTTGTCCATCCCGATGACGGATAGATATACTCTGGGTCCTCTCGGTGGAATGTCGTCTGATTAGCTTGCAAGCATGTGAAAAGGTCACAAGAGATGACATACCACGGTACGAGTAAATAGTACTTGTCAGTAACGAGGTTGAACAAGGTATGGAGATACCGATGATCGAACCTCAGACAAGTAAAGTATCGCGTGACAAAGGGAATCGGTATCGTATGTAAATGGTTCTATCGATCACTAAGTTATCGTTGAATGTGTGGGAGCCATTATGGATCTCCATATCCCGCTATTGGTTATTGCTCGGAGAGGAGTCTCGACCATGTCTGCATAGTTCACGAACCGTCGGGTGACGCGCTTAAGGTTCGATGTCGCATAAGTAGATTCGGAATATAAGATGGAGACAAAGTTTGTTCGGAGTCTCGGATGGGATCCAGGACATCACGAGGAGGTCCGGAATGGTCCGGAGAATAAGATTCATATAAGGGAAGTTGATTTCTAGGTTTCGGAAAAGTTTGGAATTTTTTCGGTGAAAGACAGGAAGGTTCTAGAAGGTTTCGGAGGGGTCCACCATGGGGCCCACGACCTAGGGGGCCAACATGGGTCGAGGGGGTGCTTCCTTGCCCTAATGGGCCAGGCGCACCAAGCCACAAGGCCCAGGCCGGCCACCCCTTAGTGTTTCCCCAAAACCCTAAGGGGGATCAACTTGGGGGGCAAGTTTCCCCCTCCCCCTTGTGGCCGCCGGCCCTAGATGAGACGGGGGCGCAGGGGGCCACCCCAACCAACCTACCCCCCCCCCTATATAAAGAGGGGAGGGGGCAGGGGGCGCAGCCCACCCTTCACACCAAACCCTGGCCGCCCCCTCTCCTCCTCCATATTGCTGCTCCGGCTTAGGCGAAGCCCTGCAGCTTTTCTCCACCACCACCACCACGCCGTCGTGCTGCTGGGATTCCGGGGACATCTACCACACCTCCGATGCCCGCTAGAACGGGGAGAGGACGGGCTTCATCGACACCGTACGCACGACCGAGTACGGAAGTGCTGCCGGATTGCAGCACGAACGATTGACTACATCAACAACGAGATCTTATCTCGTAGGCTTTGGAATCTTCGAGGGTTAGTCTCATGATCTTCTCGTTGCTTCGATCTTGGTAGATTAGATCTTGCTTCATCCTAGATTGGATCTTGGTTTTTGTTCATGTTCACGGTAGAAATTTTCTGTTTTCCATGCAACGAACCCGTCAGTTTGACCTTGGAAATGTAGCGGCACATGGTATGGGCGGACGGTACGGACGTGGCTTGCCCATACCGGTGCTCGTTAAAGCCCCTGGAACCGCTTTTCCGAGCGTAGTCAACTTTGCCATGCTCCTGGCGCGATTTTCTTCAGTAATTGCAGGTCCATTTGCCATTATGACGTGGTATCCTCACAACATCCAAAAATAGAAGATATTGCACATCTTTGCATTGATTAGGCATTAGTGGCAAGTTGAGAGGCAAATTTAGTCAATTTCTTGACTTAGATAGGGGTTTAAACGCGAGAAAATATGGCGTATTTCACAACCATCAAATTCCCCAAGCTTAAACTTGATCGTCCTCGAGCAAGAAACAAATAACCATAAGGAACTTGGAATTTAAACCAGAACAACGAGAAAGCAAAGTCACTTACAAGTGGTAGCCTTATGAGTCCAGCACTTATTTTATTAGAAAGCTTAGCATAGTTAGAGAAATGCCAAGAATATGATACAAGTATTGGTAACTCGAGACAATCACAATAAGGATTATAAGTATGCATTGCTAGTTGTAAAAATAATCACTCTAGCTTAAATAGTTAACTCTCAGTTTGCCAAGATTATTATCATCAAATTAAGTATGAGCATTCATGTCTAAAGAGGTATAAGCAATGAAGTATCTTAATTACGCGCGCCCACATCAATCGATCAAGGCTATCAAAATACATACTCTCCATTCATTGCCTTTCAAGAATATAGTCATCTAACTGTAAGGACTTCATGCCAAGACTTGGGATTGATTATCTTTTAGATTCCTTTGATAGTTTCCAAGTAAAAATCATGAATGACTTTATAATATTGTGACAATCATGGGGCCATTGGTGCTAGTATCCCAAGAGAGTGCACAACGGTCTTGTTGACACTCATAAAGCAATATCAGATACTAAAGCATATGTTGACACGCGTAAAGCAATATCTCATATTTATATACAACCTTACATCTTGGCATAAACTCAGCTACCACTAGACTTCAATTCCATCAAACAACTCCTATCAAGTTTGCTATCAAGTTGTAATATCCCAGTTATTGGGGTTACAGCAATAGAGAAAACAGATGTGTGCATTGCATCCATGCATAGAAAATCTGGGGAATTTTCGCGCTTTAAAGTAAAACAGTCACAGTAACTGAAGTTTCACTTGACCTTGGTGGAATTGAAATAGCTCATCAAGTCAAGCGCTATAAACCTCAAGGTGACTTTGCTAAAACCTTGTTTTGGGTAGAGATGATTTGATCTAAGGGGTTAGATCAAATGGAACTAATAATCAACACAACAATACTTTACTCAAAGATCAATTGCTTGATCTTATAAAAGATCATAATATGGAATTCCCTGCCATAACATATGGATCTACAATTAATTGGAAATCAAGTAACAATAATTGGGAAACCATTCTTCACTTATCTTTTCCATGTCATAAACTAATCCATAATCCTATCATAAAACCTCAGGGTATTCACTCCACTTCAACATTGGAGTTATAACAAGAAGATCCACTCCAGAAATAGATATTCTTCTCCATTCCAAGTTATTACACATCAAACCTAGAGAGGTGAGAGTTCTATAGTATTTATTAGAGGAGCAATAACCAACCTTGAGCTAAACCTTGGATATACATCCAAGTATTCAAATCATCATCTTCAAAAGGAACTCTAGAGTATCATTCAAGTCCTTCCCAAATGAGTGAGACCATTCATACCACCCTTAGCTTTACCTATTTAAGACTCAAGGACCATCATTGAATTAAAGTATTAGGTTGAAAACCATCTCCCTTGGAGTGGTGAGATAACCTAATATCACATGGAATAATACCATACCCCAGAATTGATAAGGTGAGGAAGAGACTAACCCAATTAAACTAGACAAATGAAACCTTAGTCTAGATACCTAAGGAGATATTAGGAGTACACCATAAACCCTAGAATAACCATTCCTAAATAAGAAAGCTCAACCTATGGTGTTATACTCAAGATAATTGAGACAACCATAACCATGCCCATTCAAGAAACTATAAAAGAAAGTATTTATTTAGTTGATCAAGACAATGCTTGATCATGGAAGTGAGAAACCTATCTAATGAGAGGTACCTTAGGAAGCCAAACCTTGATCATTATAAATTAAGTGATAATCATAAACCCTAAGAATTTGAGGTAGAGATATTAAGAACAAGTTGATCATGTTTAACCATGATCATGCTCTTGAGATATGTGAGGATAAGATAAACCCTAATAGGATAAGTAGATATCATTCACCACATGAAATTATAGGGAGATCAATAGTAAACAATCCCAGGCTTATATCCCAACCTTACTTGTGAACCACTTGGTGCTCACAATTAGAATCCTACCATATCTATATTTCCTAAATTAAGGAACCCAAGAGAACCTTAGAGTTAAACACTATACTTTATGTAGTGAGAAACCATAAATCCATGTGACCAAAGTTAACTATAAAAAGAACTTAAATCAATGTAGTTACCTTAATGATAAGTTGGGAGTAATAAAAGAAGTTAATTGGTAAAAGATAAAACCAATTCTCAAATCTTTAGTAATTAGGGAAGCACATGAAATATTAAGCAAGTAACCACCTTATCATGGTTAGGGGAGAGTAAAACCTAGCACATGCAATATGGTGTCATCTCATATCTACAACCTAGCATTATATCTCAACCCTAGTTTGTGCATCACATGGGGATTGCTAGTATAATCCTAAAACCATGCTTAAGCTCAGATATGAGCAAGGGAACTATTTAACCAACTCTGAAATGAAACAAGATAGCAAATTAACATATCTCACCAGCCATGCCTATGTGGGTGCAACTAACTAGTGTTTCCATATAAATAGAAGTCTCATGAGAGAGATGAGATCCACCTTAACCATATTAAACTAAGGGTTTAAAAGATGACAATAATACTTTAAAATAACCTTAAACAATTCTCCAAATCAATAACCACCATGAGCACATGAAATAATGTTATGAGATCATATGCTCAAATAAGAAACTAGATAATAAGCTATGCCTTGTAAATTGTTTAGTGCAATGTAACAAAAGATAAATATAAAAACTTAACTATCAATGGGTACTTAGAAGAACCTCTTGAGAAATAGTTTGGATTACCTAAATTGATATTGGCAATTAGGACTATATAATTGCCCATTTTCAATCTCTATTAACATTTAATAAACAAGGGTGTCACTACACATATGAAATATTTTAAAGCTCTTATATTTACAATAGTATCTTTGTAAACTCCAAAGGTATTCACACATTTAAAATCCTGCAAAACAAAAGGGAAATGCAAATCAGAATTAAATAGAAAATACAAACCAGAAAATAAAATAAGAGCAAAGAAAAAGAGAGAAGAGAGACTTACCGGATGGGCCACCGCAGCCCAGCACCACAGCCCACCAGGCAGCCCACGAACCAGCCCACCCCGCAGCCCAGCTAGCCCAACTTACCTGTTCGTTACCAAAATATCGGAGTGGCGTCGTCCTCATCCCCTTCTCCAGCATGGACGACAGCACGAAGCCGTGCTCGGCTTCGTCGCGTCGCTGGCGTCCTCTCCTCGACCGAAGGCGTGACGAGGCGCGTCCTGGCGTAGTATAAATCCCCAGGGTGAACCCTAGCCCCAATTCTTTTCTCTGTGGCTCAAATTTCGTTCCCAAGCCGGAACCCTGCCGCACCACTTCACCATTATCGCCGGCGAAGGAAGCTTCCCCGAGCCTCGGCGTGGTCACCATCGTCACCACCACCCTCGATATACCCAGCCTACGGAAGGAATAGAGCTGAGTAGCTCCAGAGTGGCGACGTCGAGCTCGTTCCCTCCGACGGCCGGAGCAGTCGATTCCGGCGAACTAGAGCTCCTCCGACCATGTCGTCGCATCCACTCTGCTCGCGGTGAGTCACTGAGTCTCCCGAGCCCCTTAGCTTCCCCTAATTTCCACTGCATCGCCGTAGCACCGAACATCTGCGAGCTCCGCCGCTCGGCCTTGCCATCGGGCAAGCGCCGGCGACCAATTGTGGGCGGCGCTACCACCGTTAGGCTTCCCGTGGCGCGTAGAGCATCTAGAGCATCACCGCGCGCCCGAAAACCGCCCGTAGCCTCATCGCCGTCGACAATTCTCGCCGGCAGTGAACTCACATGCCATTGTTTCAATTTTGACATTGGTCAATGACACCGTGGCGGCTGACGTGGACATAGGCCCACTGGTCAGTGACCACGGGTAGAAACAGCAGTGTGTAGTTAGCAGTTCCTTCCGTTTTAATTTAAATCCAATTATCCCTGCAACTTTAAATAAATACATAAAATTCATTATAACTCAGAAAAATATAAATGAGATCTTAAAATTCTTATAAAAGAAAAGTCTACCCAATAAAAATATAAAATGAAATTTTTATTTTTAATAAAAATTTAATTGTTTAATACTTGTTATTTAAGCATTTTCTTTTAATTCTAAATTCAAGTAAAATTCAATAATTAGGAAAAAGGTATAAAATAAATAAAAAACCAGTTAAGTAAATATAGAAAATAATAAAATTAATTTTCTTTATTTGGAATTTATTAAATCTTTATTAATAGGAATTAAACCCTGATTAATAATTATCTTGATTATTAATTGTTTAAAAATAATAAAATGCCAAATTCAATATTATTTTTATTTCAAAATTATTAATAACTTCAACTTTAAATTGAAGTTATTAATCATAGACCTATATGGTAATCAGAAAACCCTAATTCCATTTTGAATGATATTATAATCCTATCATTTCATGGGAAACTCTAAAACCCTAACTCTATTATGCACCAAAACCTAGCTCCAATAATCAATATGAAACCTAAATTACTTCTAACCTAAACCCTAGGTTAGAGCATGTGATCATGGTATCTTCTTTTCATTCATAACTCCATAGTAGCAACTAAATACATACCTATGACCACATAAAAGGTAGAACCCCATCACTACTAATTAGTATCCCATGTGTTCATCTTAATCAAACCTAGTTCCTATCACAAGGATCTCATCTATATTTAACCTTAACTAGCATCACACCATTGTGATGAACTCCAATAGCAACCATGCTAATATTGACATCATATCCCATACACACTAAACCCTATTAGTATGAGATAATTATTAAGCATCCTATTTAGGAAACCATCATTCCTATTTTAGTGGACCCAATAATAAAACCTAGTTAACCTCAACCCTAATTGATATACTTCTTATTATTTAAGAAGTATGTTCTTCAAAAGTTATTCTTTTGAAGTAAATAAAGAACCATCATCAACCCTGCTTTTAAGGACCTATAAACCCTAGCTGGCTATCACCAATAAGATGAACCAGTCCTGATAGCAACCTTGTATGAATAATTGCTTTGGATGCCTAGGCTTAACTCAACCTTACAAGCCCTAGGTACTGATGAATCCAACTATGTTGTGATCTATCTAATACCTACTCCAGAAACTAAATGAAACCATAGTCAACCATAGAAACCCAACCTAATTACCATACTTGTTCTTTATCTAAGAACATGTTCTTCAAAAGTTATTCTTTTGAATTATAAGTAATCATCAACCATGTATTATAGGACTTAAAATTGACAACTGCTCTTTACTTATTATACATCTACTATTCCTGGTTGTGTATGATTGTTACTATTCATTTTGCCACCTGCTTATAATTCTAAAACAACACAACCCTGAATAAGAACCTTGTTTGTGAATCACTCTAAAAGTGCAACACACCCTGAACTAATCATTACAACTCACTGATCCTAAATCATCGGGGTTAGGTCACGCTTAGAGCGATTGCATCTCATTCTTAGGCATTATTGCATCTTTGCCAATCTTTTAAACATCGTCCTTACCGGACGATGGTGCTATTTCAGAATTTGGAGTTATTGCGTATCGAAGACCTTGTCTGCATAATCTTGCAGTCAAGAAAGGCAAGTTCATCACTTGCTCATGTCATTTGAAGTATTTTTATCAAATTACTTGCAAAGTATTATGGTTATCACTATTGCACAAAAATCAAAACCACTACTTTCATAACTATGAATATGACTATGTGGTGGGCAATGGAACCATGGATTGTGTTGATATGGTGGAGGTTCCATTGCACGGGTTTATATCCATCTAGGATTAAACAACAAATGTCGCCAGTGATTCTTGTGCCGTAATACCCGTGTTAACCATAAGATCCGGAGTGGGACGGAGTAGTCAAAAGTGTTTCCACCTCTCGTTCATCAACGGATGCGCTTTACCGTAGACACTTGTATCTGTCAGGGCAAGCGGTTGGCTGGGGAAGCCTTAAGTCCCCACGGCATAGTCCGTAGACACTTGTCGCTTGAAGTGCAAGCGGTTGGCTGGGGAAGCCTTAAGTCCCCACGGTATTGCGATCTATGAGGGATTGTAAGGTGTCCGGAACGGTCTATCCATGATGATAGGGGAAGGCATATGAATGCCCGGAACGGTCTCATCATGGATATAGGGGAGGACAATCTTACAAAAGGGTGGGTGTTCGAGGTAGCGGAGGAACATGATTGGCTAGACCTTATACCGGGCCTCACACCATAGGAAGTGTGGACGGGGAAATTGCCCGGTTGGCACCAAGGTTAAGATCTCTTATGGGTAAAGCAACACACCTCTGCAGAGTGTAAAGAACCGTGACCTGTCACTCCCTGTTCCGGGATATGGAACTGCGAACGCGGCCGGAAAGGAGCTCCATGAAGTTCTAGTAAACCGGTGAAGGCTGACGGACATAGTTCTTCTGAATAAAAGCAACCTTTTGAAGAAATGGTTATGAAAACTTGCATTGGTATTAGACTTTCTGGTCTAATGCCGTAGCTAGTGCATTAAACACCTCTTTCCTATAATGAACTTGTTGAGTACGCTCGTACTCATCCCACTCTTAAATCCCCTGCTTAGATATGGAGGCCACGATGGAGGATCTACAGTGCAACTCGAAGACCGAGGAGTCAACAACTACTTCAAGAGACAGGACCATGTCAGAGGAGTGAGATACCACGTCCAACAAGGAGAAAACCTAGTTTAGCTATAGAAAGGAACTAGCTTCCTAAACCTAGCTCCTATTTAGCTAGAATCTATTCATAGCCCCTACAGCTAGTCAAATACTCTACAAATAGAGTTCGTGATAGGATTAGACTACGAGTCGTTCTTATGGAGTTTATTTGCAGATTTACCTCATTGTAAAGTAGGAGGCTGTGATGATCTTATGTAACAAAGTAAATGTTGTAATTCTATAGACATGCCTTGGACCCGCATATGTTTCTGTTGTACCACTCTGAGCGATATAATACGAGTGGAACTGTGTTTCATTGGTGTTATAGCAGACTTGCATACTACACCATGCAGTGGTATGCCGGGACACCATAGTTGGTATCAGAGCAAATGCTTTGACCCTAGGATTAAAACCCTTGAAAGGAGACCTATAGGATTGGTAGTGTCTATAGGAAGTTGTCCTAGGAAAATCAAATACTTCTTATGACTTGAGATGGATATTCACTTGAGAATAATCCTGACACACTTGAGTCAACATTTCTTATCTAGCTTACCAAGATAAAATAAAGCTAGTAAGCTAATCCCAAACATGTAGTACCTCATGAAGTCCTTAAAACAATAGATGAGTAGACCCCAGTTGGTATACAATACATGGTAGTCCAAAGAGAGGATACAACCACAAGGAAGATATCCTATTGGAAGATGTGTACCAACACATGTTATGGTTAAGTAAGAATTATTCAGACCTGTAATAGAAGTAATATCAAGTGCTAAAGATAAGTATAGTAGGAAGATAGCCTACTAGAAGGTGTAAACTGATACAAATAATGGGTAAGTAAATTATTCAAACTTGTGAAACAATTGATAGTAAGTGATAACTATGAGTCATATGAGGTAGTATAGTCCATGATGAGTCAATCATGGGAGGTAAGGAAGAGAAATAGGAATAAAGTATGTTTAATTACATGGTAGAGTTATTAATCATATATGATTCACCTGAGAATCGATATGTGATGGACTAGAACAACATAAATAATTAAGAGGAGTACAATAAGAAGTCAGGTCTTCAACCATAGAGCAAGAATTGTGTTCCAAAACCATGGGAACTGTGTCAAGTACATCAGAACCCTAGTTATATGGTAAGAACATATGGAAGTATATGAGCTATATTTCCATAGTTATGTGTTTAGTGTAGCAATGTTAGAACCTAGACATATCATGGGAGATAGTTCTCAATAAAATGAAGGTTAAGTAGTACTTCCAAAGAAAATTAGGTTAACCTTAACCATCCCAAACCACTTTGTGTCAAGTTTATCTCATTGCAATTGTGCAATTAAGGTAAATGTTGAGACAAATAGTAGAATCCACATATTCGTGCTAAGTATCACGATATAAACCTATCTTATGTGGTGTTATATACTACACATCAGAGTCTGATGTTTAGAGATGTTTTATTCAACTATTATATTCAGGCTTATGATGAAGTGTATTATAAGCACAAAGCTGAATCTTCTTGAATTTTATTGGATTTTCATTGTTTGACTAGATCCATACATGAAGTTTGACTTTGGTATGCAAATGCATGTTGCAATATCAAGTCCTTACTTGATGCTATAGATCTAGAGGGTAATGGTATTCGTGTGAGGAAGTGACGAATTCTAAAGGTTTTAAAGACAAGATGAAGGTTCATCAGAGAAAGGAAGTAAAGTTGTGGGAAGTAACCACAATACTCTGAAGGTAGTACAATCAGAAACTCATGCTTTACCTCAACAGAGGAGTACTTTAGTACATAGGAAGCATGAAGGTGAGAAACATGATGACTGTGGTGTAGTAGAAGTAGAACCATAGTTATTATGGAAGAGGGAATGCATGGGAAATCACTTAGGATACTATATTCATAGTGTCAGCTAGTGGTTTTCTTGCAAAATAAACCCTGAATGAAGGAAGATGATATATGAAACCATAGCAGATATAAGAAGACCATAGTAGATATCAGAAGACCACAATTGGTATAGGATCAATACTGCGAGATAAAGCAGAAGATGTCTCGTCCAGTTGATCAGAACCTATAATAGAATCCATTTTTAGATATCAAATAGCCACAGATGGTATAATAACCACAGCTGGTATCATTTGGTATTACTAATAGTCCACGATTCAATTATTTGTAACAAAAATTTGTGAACAAATAAAAATCCTGTCAGCCAAATAGCAAGATCTATAATCATTTAGTCGAAGGATTCACATTGGAGGTCCACAACTGTGTGGATACACCACAAACATTCTTCGCGAGACCTTAGAAGAAATAAAAACCATAAGTTAGAACCAGACCAATATTCCAACCATAAGTCCAATAGTTGGAAGAAAAGGAGTTGAAGACCATAAGAAAACTCTAAGGGGTAGAGTAAAATATTGAGTTGGATGTACAATGACTCAATACTTTGAGCAAGATAGATGAAGAAGGTCTGAATTGAGAGGAAGTTCGATCTTATTTTCATAAGATTGTGGAACACTACTTTCAGAAGAATGTCAGATCGGAAGCCGAGGTTCATACCTCGAGGAAGTAAGAAGTGGACTATAACTTGAGAAAGTGAGTAGTGTTTACTCAGAAGTACGAAAGCTCAAGTAAGTTAAGCATAAAGAAGTTGGACGAAGAAAATACCATAGACCAAATACAACTCAAGAAGGCCAAAGACCGAAGGAAATTGACCATACCAGAAACACAGACTAATAGAATGATTCCTTTCATGAAACCTAAATAACCCAAAATAGTTATAGGTATCAACTATAAACCATGATTGGATGGACTAAGAGAGTCTAATCCATTACTAGGAAAATAAACTATCACGACCAATTTCATAGTTAGTACCTTACTAAGTACCATTATTGCACTTTTGGTAGTAAGGGAAAACAAAGACCTATTTAGCAATTAGGAGTTTATTATCAAATTAGCCTTCAAATAAGACCAACAGCACCAGAAGAAGTCTCAATCATTGAATCTTCAATGAGAAATGGAACAAGTTTATAGAGTTGGAAGAAATCAAAGAATAAAAGAAAGAACCATGGTTCAGAGACAAACCTTAATGAATTCCAGGAAGAACCTGGACAAGGGATATATTCAATTATATCCAGTGAGATCACTATGGAGTTCTAGAAAAGTTTAAGTCTGCATAAATCAGAACCACACTTCGGAAACGTGAGAGAGTTCAAACTTCGAGGACGAAGTTTAGTTTAAGGGGTAGAGACTGTAATATCCCAGGTATTGGGGTTACAGCAATAGAGAAAACAGATGTGTGCATTGCATCCATGCATAGAAAATCTGGGGAATTTTCGCGCTTTAAAGTAAAACAGTCACAGTAACTGAAGTTTCACTTGACCTTGGTGGAATTGAAATAGCTCATCAAGTCAAGCGCTATAAACCTCAAGGTGACTTTGCTAAAACCTTGTTTTGGGTAGAGATGATTTGATCTAAGGGGTTAGATCAAATGGAACTAATAATCAACACAACAATACTTTACTCAAAGATCAATTGCTTGATCTTATAAAAGATCATAATATGGAATTCCCTGCCATAACATATGGATCTACAATTAATTGGAAATCAAGTAACAATAATTGGGAAACCATTCTTCACTTATCTTTTCCATGTCATAAACTAATCCATAATCCTATCATAAAACCTCAGGGTATTCACTCCACTTCAACATTGGAGTTATAACAAGAAGATCCACTCCAGAAATAGATATTCTTCTCCATTCCAAGTTATTACACATCAAACCTAGAGAGGTGAGAGTTCTATAGTATTTATTAGAGGAGCAATAACCAACCTTGAGCTAAACCTTGGATATACATCCAAGTATTCAAATCATCATCTTCAAAAGGAACTCTAGAGTATCATTCAAGTCCTTCCCAAATGAGTGAGACCATTCATACCACCCTTAGCTTTACCTATTTAAGACTCAAGGACCATCATTGAATTAAAGTATTAGGTTGAAAACCATCTCCCTTGGAGTGGTGAGATAACCTAATATCACATGGAATAATACCATACCCCAGAATTGATAAGGTGAGGAAGAGACTAACCCAATTAAACTAGACAAATGAAACCTTAGTCTAGATACCTAAGGAGATATTAGGAGTACACCATAAACCCTAGAATAACCATTCCTAAATAAGAAAGCTCAACCTATGGTGTTATACTCAAGATAATTGAGACAACCATAACCATGCCCATTCAAGAAACTATAAAAGAAAGTATTTATTTAGTTGATCAAGACAATGCTTGATCATGGAAGTGAGAAACCTATCTAATGAGAGGTACCTTAGGAAGCCAAACCTTGATCATTATAAATTAAGTGATAATCATAAACCCTAAGAATTTGAGGTAGAGATATTAAGAACAAGTTGATCATGTTTAACCATGATCATGCTCTTGAGATATGTGAGGATAAGATAAACCCTAATAGGATAAGTAGATATCATTCACCACATGAAATTATAGGGAGATCAATAGTAAACAATCCCAGGCTTATATCCCAACCTTACTTGTGAACCACTTGGTGCTCACAATTAGAATCCTACCATATCTATATTTCCTAAATCAAGGAACCCAAGAGAACCTTAGAGTTAAACACTATACTTTATGTAGTGAGAAACCATAAATCCATGTGACCAAAGTTAACTATAAAAAGAACTTAAATCAATGTAGTTACCTTAATGATAAGTTGGGAGTAATAAAAGAAGTTAATTGGTAAAAGATAAAACCAATTCTCAAATCTTTAGTAATTAGGGAAGCACATGAAATATTAAGCAAGTAACCACCTTATCATGGTTAGGGGAGAGTAAAACCTAGCACATGCAATATGGTGTCATCTCATATCTACAACCTAGCATTATATCTCAACCCTAGTTTGTGCATCACATGGGGATTGCTAGTATAATCCTAAAACCATGCTTAAGCTCAGATATGAGCAAGGGAACTATTTAACCAACTCTGAAATGAAACAAGATAGCAAATTAACATATCTCACCAGCCATGCCTATGTGGGTGCAACTAACTAGTGTTTCCATATAAATAGAAGTCTCATGAGAGAGATGAGATCCACCTTAACCATATTAAACTAAGGGTTTAAAAGATGACAATAATACTTTAAAATAACCTTAAACAATTCTCCAAATCAATAACCACCATGAGCACATGAAATAATGTTATGAGATCATATGCTCAAATAAGAAACTAGATAATAAGCTATGCCTTGTAAATTGTTTAGTGCAATGTAACAAAAGATAAATATAAAAACTTAACTATCAATGGGTACTTAGAAGAACCTCTTGAGAAATAGTTTGGATTACCTAAATTGATATTGGCAATTAGGACTATATAATTGCCCATTTTCAATCTCTATTAACATTTAATAAACAAGGGTGTCACTACACATATGAAATATTTTAAAGCTCTTATATTTACAATAGTATCTTTGTAAACTCCAAAGGTATTCACACATTTAAAATCCTGCAAAACAAAAGGGAAATGCAAATCAGAATTAAATAGAAAATACAAACCAGAAAATAAAATAAGAGCAAAGAAAAAGAGAGAAGAGAGACTTACCGGATGGGCCACCGCAGCCCAAAGACCACACCCCCACGGGCAGCCCACGAACCAGCCCACCCCGCAGCCCAGCTAGCCCAACTTACCTGTTCGTTACCAAAATATCGGAGTGGCGTCGTCCTCATCCCCTTCTCCAGCATGGACGACAGCACGAAGCCGTGCTCGGCTTCGTCGCGTCGCTGGCGTCCTCTCCTCGACCGAAGGCGTGACGAGGCGCGTCCTGGCGTAGTATAAATCCCCAGGGCGAACCCTAGCCCCAATTCTTTTCTCTCTGGCTCAAATTTCGTTCCCAAGCCGGAACCCTGCCGCACCACTTCACCATTATCGCCGGCGAAGGAAGCTTCCCCGAGCCTCGGCGTGGTCACCATCGTCACCACCACCCTCGATATACCCAGCCTACGGAAGGAATAGAGCTGAGTAGCTCCAGAGTGGCGACGTCGAGCTCGTTCCCTCCGACGGCCAGAGCAGTCGATTCCGGCGAATTAGAGCTCCTCCGACCATGTCGTCGCATCCACTCTGCTCGCGGTGAGTCACTGAGTCTCCCGAGCCCCTTAGCTTCCCCTAATTTCCACTGCATCGCCGTAGCACCGAACATCTGCGAGCTCCGCCGCTCGGCCTTGCCGTCGGGCAAGCGCCGGCGACCAATTGTGGGCGGCGCTACCACCGTTAGGCTTCCCGTGGCGCGTAGAGCATCTAGAGCATCACCGCGCGCCCGAAAACCGCCCGTAGCCTCATCGCCGTCGACAATTCTCGCCGGCAGTGAACTCACATGCCATTGTTTCAATTTTGACATTGGTCAATGACACCGTGGCGGCTGACGTGGACATAGGCCCACTGGTCAGTGACCACGGGTAGAAACAGCAGTGTGTAGTTAGCAGTTCCTTCCGTTTTAATTTAAATCCAATTATCCCTGCAACTTTAAATAAATACATAAAATTCATTATAACTCAGAAAAATATAAATGAGATCTTAAAATTCTTATAAAAGAAAAGTCTACCCAATAAAAATATAAAATGAAATTTTTATTTTTAATAAAAATTTAATTGTTTAATACTTGTTATTTAAGCATTTTCTTTTAATTCTAAATTCAAGTAAAATTCAATAATTAGGAAAAAGGTATAAAATAAATAAAAAACCAGTTAAGTAAATATAGAAAACAATAAAATTAATTTTCTTTATTTGGAATTTATTAAATCTTTATTAATAGGAATTAAACCCTGATTAATAATTATCTTGATTATTAATTGTTTAAAAATAATAAAATGCCAAATTCAATATTATTTTTATTTCAAAATTATTAATAACTTCAACTTTAAATTGAAGTTATTAATCATAGACCTATATGGTAATCAGAAAACCCTAATTCCATTTTGAATGATATTATAATCCTATCATTTCATGGGAAACTCTAAAACCCTAACTCTATTATGCACCAAAACCTAGCTCCAATAATCAATATGAAACCTAAATTACTTCTAACCTAAACCCTAGGTTAGAGCATGTGATCATGGTATCTTCTTTTCATTCATAACTCCATAGTAGCAACTAAATACATACCTATGACCACATAAAAGGTAGAACCCCATCACTACTAATTAGTATCCCATGTGTTCATCTTAATCAAACCTAGTTCCTATCACAAGGATCTCATCTATATTTAACCTTAACTAGCATCACACCATTGTGATGAACTCCAATAGCAACCATGCTAATATTGACATCATATCCCATACACACTAAACCCTATTAGTATGAGATAATTATTAAGCATCCTATTTAGGAAACCATCATTCCTATTTTAGTGGACCCAATAATAAAACCTAGTTAACCTCAACCCTAATTGATATACTTCTTATTATTTAAGAAGTATGTTCTTCAAAAGTTATTCTTTTGAAGTAAATAAAGAACCATCATCAACCCTGCTTTTAAGGACCTATAAACCCTAGCTGGCTATCACCAATAAGATGAACCAGTCCTGATAGCAACCTTGTATGAATAATTGCTTTGGATGCCTAGGCTTAACTCAACCTTACAAGCCCTAGGTACTGATGAATCCAACTATGTTGTGATCTATCTAATACCTACTCCAGAAACTAAATGAAACCATAGTCAACCATAGAAACCCAACCTAATTACCATACTTGTTCTTTATCTAAGAACATGTTCTTCAAAAGTTATTCTTTTGAATTATAAGTAATCATCAACCATGTATTATAGGACTTAAAATTGACAACTGCTCTTTACTTATTATACATCTACTATTCCTGGTGGTGTATGATTGTTACTATTCATTTTGCCACCTGCTTATAATTCTAAAACAACACAACCCTGAATAAGAACCTTGTTTGTGAATCACTCTAAAAGTGCAACACACCCTGAACTAATCATTACAACTCACTGATCCTAAATCATCGGGGTTAGGTCACGCTTAGAGCGATTGCATCTCATTCTTAGGCATTATTGCATCTTTGCCAATCTTTTAAACATCGTCCTTACCGGACGATGGTGCTATTTCAGAATTTGGAGTTATTGCGTATCGAAGACCTTGTCTGCATAATCTTGCAGTCAAGAAAGGCAAGTTCATCACTTGCTCATGTCATTTGAAGTATTTTTATCAAATTACTTGCAAAGTATTATGGTTATCACTATTGCACAAAAATCAAAACCACTACTTTCATAACTATGAATATGACTATGTGGTGGGCAATGGAACCATGGATTGTGTTGATATGGTGGAGGTTCCATTGCACGGGTTTATATCCATCTAGGATTAAACAACAAATGTCACCAGTGATTCTTGTGCCGTAATACCCGTGTTAACCATAAGATCCGGAGTGGGACGGAGTAGTCAAAAGTGTTTCCACCTCTCGTTCATCAACGGATGCGCTTTACCGTAGACACTTGTATCTGTCAGGGCAAGCGGTTGGCTGGGGAAGCCTTAAGTCCCCACGGCATAGTCCGTAGACACTTGTCGCTTGAAGTGCAAGCGGTTGGCTGGGGAAGCCTTAAGTCCCCACGGTATTGCGATCTATGAGGGATTGTAAGGTGTCCGGAATGGTCTATCCATGATGATAGGGGAAGGCATATGAATGCCCGGAACGGTCTCATCATGGATATAGGGGAGGACAATCTTACAAAAGGGTGGGTGTTCGAGGTAGCGGAGGAACATGATTGGCTAGACCTTATACCGGGCCTCACACCATAGGAAGTGTGGACGGGGAAATTGCCCGGTTGGCACCAAGTTTAAGATCTCTTATGGGTAAAGCAACACACCTCTGCAGAGTGTAAAGAACCGTGACCTGTCACTCCCTGTTCCGGGATATGGAACTGCGAACGCGGCCGGAAAGGAGCTCCATGAAGTTCTAGTAAACCGGTGAAGGCTGACGGACATAGTTCTTCTGAATAAAAGCAACCTTTTGAAGAAATGGTTATGAAAACTTGCATTGGTATTAGACTTTCTGGTCTAATGCCGTAGCTAGTGCATTAAACACCTCTTTCCTATAATGAACTTGTTGAGTACGCTCGTACTCATCCCACTCTTAAATCCCCTGCTTAGATATGGAGGCCACGATGGAGGATCTACAGTGCAACTCGAAGACCGAGGAGTCAACAACTACTTCAAGAGACATGACCATGTCAGAGGAGTGAGATACCACGTCCAACAAGGAGAAAACCTAGTTTAGCTATAGAAAGGAACTAGCTTCCTAAACCTAGCTCCTATTTAGCTAGAATCTATTCATAGCCCCTACAGCTAGTCAAATACTCTACAAATAGAGTTCGTGATAGGATTAGACTACGAGTCGTTCTTATGGAGTTTATTTGCAGATTTACCTCATTGTAAAGTAGGAGGCTGTGATGATCTTATGTAACAAAGTAAATGTTGTAATTCTATAGACATGCCTTGGACCCGCATATGTTTCTGTTGTACCACTCTGAGCGATATAATACGAGTGGAACTGTGTTTCATTGGTGTTATATCAGACTTGCATACTACACCATGCAGTGGTATGCCGGGACACCACACAAGTATATCACAACATCTATGGAGTTAAGTATCTTCAAAGTTATACCCTTAAGACAATTGGTCATCATACAAGTCACAATTTTAAGACTTATTGTTATTGTACTTGTTTGGCAATATTATTTCCAAGGCAAGACTCGGTTAAGTAGATGAACTAGAGTAAGAACTTTCACAAATAAGTAAGCATACAAATAAAGCTCTACTCCAATTGTTTCAAATCACTCCCACTGGTACAATATCTTAACAGGTCCACTGACTAGCATAAAGAATTCAAACTCCAAAAAGTGGGATACGTAAGACATACCTCTTGTAGATGGCTTCAGATTTCTCTTTCTTATGATGTGTTCCGTCAAAACTCTTTGTAGATCTCTCTCATAAATATTATCAAGCAAAGAGGCATTAGAAAATTCAGATCTTTCAAGAACAAGGATAAAAGAAAATTTCCTTATTTTTTATTTTTGTGAATTGGGATAGAGAGGGAAAAAGAAACGAGAATGGCAAAAAACTAAGGAACTAAAACAAACAAATAAAAAATAAAGAAAGAAAAACAAACTAAAACGAAAAGCAAATAAAAAGAGAAGTGTTGGAACAAACCAACATGAGTGTTTCAATGATCTCTCATAGAGCTGGAGTACAAATTTATTAAACACAAATAAAAATGCCTGAGGAACACATCTCCAAGCTTAGTCTTTTGCAAGCCCTCTTGGTGAGCTCATTGTGGTGGAGGATAATTCCCATAGTTCCATTGGCTGCTCCAATGAGAGAACTGGGAATTGAGTTCGGTGGCGTTGTCTCGAAGGTTGATGGCGAGGTTTCTCAAGTTCTCAATGCTTCCTTCGAGTTCGTACATGTCCTAGTAGGTGGTGAAGTCATGGAGTGGTTGCTGCTCCTGTTCCGGCCCTTGAGGTTCTTGTTCAACCTCTTCTCCTTCTTTCGGTTCATCTTGTTGTGGGGGTAGATTTGCCTCAACCCGCGCATCATAGTGCAAACACCTTTCCTCAAGAGAGAAAAAGACCATTATGCGGAGGGGTAGCGATCTGGTGATCATCTCCCGGTATATTGAAGTAATATCTACCATCTAATTTTCTAATCATACCACATGCATTCAGAGTAGTAGAACCAAGGCGGCGAGGGCCTTCCAATGCACGTAAATTACTTACATTGATATTAAACCTTCTTGACAAGACGGTTATGACTCCACCTCCACATATGGGGCCACGAGCTTCAAGTGCTTGGTGGTGCAACTAGAGAACAAGAATGATACCCAAGTTTGGGCAGAGGTTGCATTCTGGGAACGCAGCCTTTACGAGGATCATCATGTCCTCCTCATTGAGTCTCGTGAAATCACCTCGTGCCTGCAAGGTGTTAGCAATAACATAGTACAAATAGTGAATAGCAGGGCACTCAATAGTATTTCCCCGAGGGAGTGTGCTACGAATTCTCATCCTAGAAAAGTACATGCTAGGTGAGGGGTTCAAAGAGAAGCAAGCATAGCGGTTTGTGGTGGAACTATTCTCAAAGCCAAAGTGGTTGCACCACTCATCCAAGGTCAGATCATACTCACGGTTCATCAAACAGAAGGATATCCGGTCGACTCCGGGCTGATCTTCCTCAGATTTGTAGTAGCGGTTCACCGCGTGCTTCAGAGTGCGGATGAACTCGAGTGTCAAGCAGCGATAGGTGGCAGCCTCATGAAAACAAAAGTCAAGCAGACCAACATTGTTCAAAGAGTAACGGAGTCATTGCGTAAGCCTAGTTGGTTCAGAATATGGCGGCATGCCTATATTGTTGACTTGATCTCGCGGTCCTTGAGACGGTTGAAACGGTTGAGTTGACGGTGGTCTTCAAACTTGATACCGAGTGATGTGGGTGTATCTTCACCCGGTGGTGCAGCCTGTGCAGCCACAGCGCGCGAGCGGCTCCTTGTGTTCATCTAAAAATTAATTAGCAGTTTAGTACCTTAAGCATATTTTAACAAAAGTTCAACTAAAAATAAAAATCTGATCCGATAGAAGTAAACATATGATCATCCTCTACACATCCTATAAAAGAATCTCCTCTAAAATTGCGATCCAGCATGCTCATTAAGGTGATGAAGTTCATAATATAATCTAAGTCTAGATTGATAATGACAAAAGCTAGAGCATGCATTCACGAATAAAAAGTTGGAAATCGGAGGAGAAACGTACCATGCTTCGATGGAGTGCAAGGAATCGAATCGAAAACGAATGAATTTGGAGATCCAATGGAGTAGGGTTTGAGTTTGGAGGAGGAAGAGAGAGAAAGATTATGAAAATTTAGGTTGCACACCTGTTCCTGGCTAGTTTAAGTCGTCCGACACGCGGTACGGGCATATTAGGTCAAACCGCTTTGAATTAGGTCGGTCGACGCGGTACGGTCGGACGGTACTGTTGGATCCCCCCGTACTAATGCTCGGTAAACTTACAGTAAGTTTTTGAAGGCTTGATGTTTTCGTCATCAAAGCGGTACAGCCGCATGGTATGGTCGGCCCTGACCGTACCGATGGTCGCCAAACATATTGCTTGCGTCGACGAAATCTTCAATTCTTCTTTTTTGTGGTCGTGGATGCGGTACGGGCGTGTGATCGGTCTGGTACGACCGTACGGATGGTCAGCCTTCAGGCTAGGTTAGCCATCGATTTCTTTTCCTAACGGCCGTTCGGCCTACTTAGCACTGACAATGGGCCCTCAACTATTAAACTGCTATCAGGTGATCGTTTGCACGATTTGTTGTTGGTAGCCTCGGAAGTTGTAGTCTTTAGCAAAAGTTTCCAAGAATAGTACTAACCTGCAACCACTGCCTCAATTATAATAGATTTTTGTAATTTACTCATTGGTTGGTGAGAGAAAGTGGCCAGTCGGGCATTTGTTTTTTGGAGTCTGTAGCCTACCCACGATGCATTAGAGCAAGAACAATAGTAGAGTCAATCGTTGGCTATAACACATTGCCATGTCACATATAGCCAATCTTATAGCCAACATGTACAATAATGAGCTACATAAGAGTACTACTTTAGTGGTACATGGCCCACCATTCACTCTCACAACATGCCTAGGGGCACGTGTTAGAGCTGGCTCTTGCATGAGAGCCCACTCCCCTTCTCTCTCCTCTTCTCTCTCATCCAACTCAGCCAAAATATAATATTTAATTTCTTAGAGCCAGCTGACTAGGCTCTATTGTACATGCTCTTACAGAGATAGTAGATCCGTGACCCAAGACAAAGGTTTAATTACACTCGAGCCTGACAAACCGAAGACTATTAAACCAGCAATAGTTGGCTGGTCAGGCTCTTTTTTTTTTGGCGAATTGGTCAGGCATATTTTGGAATTCGTTCAAATTACTCTGTCTGTCTGACAGTTTGCTGGAAGCCTACTTGTTCTGCGTGCAGAGATTTCAAAGATGACAAATGGTTATAATGTTTAGGGCATAAGTAATGGTTGATAACAGTGGCGGAGACAGGACAACAACATTGTGTAGTCAGTTTGAAACTGTGTAATCAAATACATATATTTGTACGAATTTTTCATTACATACATTCAGCCTATATTGCCAAAAAACAATGTAGTCAATTGACTACACTGCCTAAACGTGGCTCCGTCAGCCACTGGTTGATAAGACTGTCTTATCTTAATCCTGCTACGTAATCAAGATATAATAATAAACAATCATGTATAATATGTGATTTTTTAGTCTTATCTATAGTAACGAGGAGATATTCCAAATATGTGGTGAGAGAGATTGTGCTAAGAGATAATCTCTTAGCTAAGAGAAAGCAAAGTCATTTTTCATCTTTTTCTTTCCTCCACCTCAGCGTTTACCCTACGTGACATTGCTAAGATATCATCATTGTACATGTTCTTAGTTGCCTACGTGTCTGATAAAGATAAAATGGAACTAGTCACAGAGATAAGTGATAAGTAATATAGAGTATACCTAGTATTTTTATACTCCCTCCGTTAGGGATTATAAGGCTGAACCGGATCCTTAGATCATTAATTTGACCAACATAACATTATTAATTATATAACACATAAATTATATTATTAGAAAGTAGAAGATCTAAAAAAATTAATGATATATATATACTGTATTACGTTAGTCAAATTTATGACTTAGAAATCCGCTCAGGTTTTATAATCCCTAACAGAGGTAGTGGTGCATAGCAACATAGAGTAGTACATTGATCAACCTTGTGTTTATCGTGCGGCTTCATCGGGGCATGACGCAAACCTCTGCTTTATTGCCAGTGCCATGAAACATATGTAAATATGTATTTCTATGGTATTGACAGATGTGAAGAGAGTCATGGTGGTTGATATTGCAGGTCTTGAAGTTATGGAAGAGGCGTGTATTGGTTACGATGGAAACTATCCCGCAAAGATTATTTGTTGTGTGTCTATAGCTTCGTGTCTTGCAGCAACGATCTTGGCAAGCGGTGGTGGCATGGCAGCACTAGAATACTATATTTTTGTGGTGCTCCTCAAGTTACGAGTCACCATGTAGAGGGTGAAATCCCAAATTATGATTTTAAATGGTTGTGCTTAGCAATATCATATTGGAGGCATTGTTTTGTGAACTTAAACTTTCTCGAGGTGAAAATCTATGATCTTCAATCGAGCGATGACAACGGTTTATTGTTTTTTTCTTGAAAGCGCTGCTTTTGAAAATTTTCTTTTATAGTTCAGGTGTTGGTGTTTAGAGTGTTGTTGCGAGTTTTTTTATCACCGCGAGGTTTTTCTCCTTTTTATTGTGTGTAACGTTAATGTTTTTTAATATCATATTAGTGCAGAGGTTAGTCGTAATTAGTATTATCACGATGTTAATATATTTATTTATCGAAAAAAATCTGAGAGTTTGTTTAAATTATGGTTTAAGCATACGCGTGCTGGATGCTCAGATCGACCAAGGAAGACGTATACGTCACACATGACAGAAGATAGAGGTTTGATTACACACAAACTTGACAGCCTGATGGCTCGGGGAGTGGTGTTTTGGAACATGGGAGCATATGCTCCCTCTATTTTGAAATTCATCTTACACATACTTTGAATTTCAAAAAAATTGAAACAAAAAATTCGCACGTACATCGTCACGTGCTACACGCTCACAAAGTTATTTCATAAAAAATGGACTTGTCATGTGACGTTTGTAAAAAAGACAAAACTCAGTGCTAAAAATAATGCTTTTTACAAGATAAATTTTCTCTTTTTTACATAGATCATAAAAAATATTAATTTTTCGTGAAACTTGACGAATGCACATATATTATGGAGATGTACATCAGTACATGTAGAATTGTTTGTCAAAAAATTTCGACAACTCAAAATATAATTTTTTGGTATAGGGAGCATACGCACCCAAGAGCCAAATTGAATTTCTGGATGGCTCGTGTCAGGCATGTCCCGGAGTTGAATTTAATTGATATGGATCAAAGCCTTCAAGCCGCTGTGTAGTTCTATATGCACGGATGGCAGAAATAGAAAGTTTAATTAACCACAAACCTGACAGAGCGCAACTTTTGAAATGAGCATGTGGCCTTTCCGGCGGCTCTTGCGCGTAGAGATGGAGAAGACCAGAAGTTTATCCCACAAATATACTCACTCGACTTTCATATTACAGTATTCGCGCGAGTGATAGGGTGCTACCATCATTGTGCCCGTAGATTTTAAGGATTGTGCTGAATTATAGTTTGTAAGGGATGACTAGGTCGGAAATTCAATTCGGCTCCCGGGTGCGTATGCTCCCTCTAACAAAAAATCATATTTTGAAATGTCAAAAAAATTTAACAATTTTTTTACATGTACATCTATAATATATGTTCGTTCGTCAAGTTTCACGAAAAACTAATATTTTTTATGGTGTATGTAAAAAAGAGAAAACTTATCTTGTGAAAATTATTATTTTTAGCACTGAGTTTTGTTTTTTTTTACACACGTCACATGACAAGTTGATTTTTTTATGAAACAACTTTGTGAGTGCATAACACGAGAAGATGTACATGCAAATTTTCTATTTTAATTTTTTTGAACTTCAAAATATGTGTAAGATGCATTTGAAAATAGAAGGAGCATATATTCCCATGTTCCAAGAAGCACAATGTGTGATGATCAGCGAGATCGTTAGCCATAAAAAGTCTGGCAAAAAGAGGAAGAGCAAGGAAAGGAAGCCTAAGAGGAGTGGCAAGACCGTTGCCACCACTCCTAAAGCACACAAGCCTAGACCTAAGCTGGGCGTCGAATGGTTTTACTGCAAGGGGACGATCACTAGAAGCGCAACTGGCCCAAGTACCTGGAGGATAAGAAGGCCAGAAAAATTGCTGGAAAGGATAAAGGTATATCCGATATACATGTTATTGATGTTTACGCCCCAAGTGTCAGGTGACGTGGGCATTACCCTTCGGGTAACCAATGTTGCTCTACCCTACACGGTCAAACTGGAGGCCTATGAAGGTACCCGATGGCAAGATGGGCCACTAGGGCGGTGCGATGGAAGATTACTTGGAGTACAAGACACGGAGGAAGCCGAACAAGGAAAGATTGGAGATAGATCTACTGTAAACCTACTCGTACTCGATTAGACCTCTCGGGACCTGGCCACCTATATAAAGGCCAGGAGAGGGGCTATCGAGAGACACACAATCAACCTTAGCAATACTAGCCAGCAGAAGCTTAGAACTAGGTTACCCTAGCAACTAGCATCTCGACGAGATTACAGCCGAACGATTCGGCACCCCATTGTAACCTGTTTTCATCATAATCAAACAACAGGCAGGCAGGACGTAAGGGTTTTACCTCATCGAGGGCCCCGAACCTGGGTAAATCGCTCTCCCCGCTTGTCTGTGTACCGATGTCTCGTGTCAGCTTGCAGGATTCCATCAACCCTAAGCCCCTATCGGAGGGCATACCGCTCTACGTCGGCTGCAATCTCGCTCTTCTTGTTGACAATCGCAGCCAAGGCGTAAGTGCTGCGCAGGTCCTTCTCCATCTGCGTGATCCGATCCTTCATTCGTTGGACCCGATCACCTTCGGGAAGAACGCCTGAAGAGTCATCAACAAACGAGGGCACCGGGAAAACCTGCAGGCAACAGCGTCAAAAGGATGATGGTTATGGACAAATCAAGCATCCAACGTAACTCCCATCAGGAGAGGTACAAAAAATTCCTATCGGGAGAAGTACAAATGAAGATATTATGACAAAAGTGTGTTGGCAACATTGCCAGCACAGTGTTCATTACAAACTCAAGTTCTCGCAACAGAATAATGTTTCATACTAGCCCAAGGATAAAATTGTTACAACAATCAAGGAGCCTGAGTCTGAGTCGACAGGCTGGGGCCAGTCGATGCCTTTCCCGACGAAACTAAATCAAGGAGCTGGCGAGCGCAAGTACGGGCGGATGCTATAAAGGCGCTTAAGTTAACAAGTTGCCCATCTTTCTCTTTTGGCAGCTCCTTAGTCATTTCTTCGATGTCAGCCTTAAAGCCGTAACCCATCATAAGTTGGAAGGCAAGGAGGGCACCATAGGTACGTGAGGTGCGCTTGAATACCTCGATGACCTCCTTGGTGTCGACTGCGAAGGCATCAATCAGCTGCCCCAGAGTCTTCTCCTGCTTGGCCTTGGGGAATATCATCGAATGCATCCGCGCCAGAGCACCCTTTCCCTTGTCAAGCAGCTCCCGGGTAAGCTGGTGGGTGGCGAGAACCATTGACACACCATTTGCCGGGGAGTTGCTTGGAACTTTGTCCAAGGCAGTAGCAGGGATGCTGGCGGCTTCTGCAAAGAAATTAAAGGAAATCGTTGACGAAGAAACAGATCCATAAAAAGTGGTAATCTACAAGAGATGTAGGAACTTACCAAGCAGGGCCAAGGCAGACTGACGGAGGAGTTCATCCTTTTCTGCCGCCCGAGCTTCCTCCTCCTTCAGCCTCTCCTTCAGCTTGTTCAGCTCTTCTTTCAGGGAGTCGACCTCCTGGCGAGCTATGGCGGCCTTTTTGATGGCGCCATCCAACTTTGAAGAGGAAGACTTAGCCTCCTCCTGCAGCCGAATTTTGTCCGCCTCCAGAGAGGTGAATTGAGAGGCGAAGGCCTCTAAAGAGGATGTCACACCTCGTAGATCCTTGAAGAAAGGGAATGTTTTGCAAAGATCAATAGGCAAAGACACATTCCAAAAGATTCTTGTTAAATTCGACAAAGACTTACAGAAGGAGGAGCTGTGGCAGCAGCAGGAGCATCTTTTCCTTTGGAAAGGGAGGAGGCAGTCGATGCTTGCGCCGCGGGAGCCGCCTTAGGAGCCGAAGCTTCGGAAGCTGCGGCGGCCGGCGAGACAGCATCAGACCTGACCCTCTTAGGCGGAGGCTCAATGAAAGCATCGTCACTACAAGAAAGGTTTGATCGACCAAGTTATGAGAAAAATGTGAAAAGACCAAGGAGCTGAAAATAGTAAAAAGAAGAAAAACACTTACATATCAAGGAGATTATCTTCATCGGTAAAGCCGCCGATTGATCTCTTCGTAGGTGGAGCCCTGGTCTCCTCCGCAGCTGCATTAACAAAGGCATCGTGATCAGCGTCATCATCACGCACTGATCCCTCTGTGTCGCAAGTGTCATCGGCTGATGGGGGGAGATTGGTGTGAGCAGTTTCAGAATCTTTCAGGTCATCGTGATCGCTTGTTGGGTTTGTATGCTCAACAGTACGAGAGTCAACGGGTTTTGAAGAGCCTCTTCCTTCGGAAGTATCATTTGGCAAGTTATGAAAGTCCCCGGAAGCTACGAGGGTCTGTAGAAGAAAAGACGAATGAGAATAACAGTAATCATGTCGATTAAGTAAATAGCAGCATAACAAGAATCTGAGGAGGGAAATTACCTCTGGTGGTGGATGATTGGCATCAAAAGGAGTATACGGAGACATCAATGGGATCGAGTCTTCTTGGCTGAAGAAACTGAGGCGACGGACTTCATCGAGCAGTTCTTTTTCCGAAGCTCGACAAACGTTAAGCACTCGGGTCTCATCCTTTGGACCCGAATACAACCACATTGGACGAATTCTAGCCATAACTGGTTGGACTCGATGTTTCAGAAACACTGCCACTACCTCAGTACCAACCATGGTTTGGCCATCAGCTTCTTTAATCCGAAGAAATCTAGCAAATAGTTCGTCGGCTGCTACTTTTTCGTCGGGAGAGAGAACATTCTTCCAGGAATTCTTAGGCTTGGCTTCAAGGGCATCGACAAAGCAGGAAAGCTGAGATTTGGGTGATAAGGAATCCTTGATATAGAACCACTTTAATCTCCACCCTTGCACGGACTCTCTCATTGGGAAATTGAAGTAATTGACATCCGAACGAGCTACAAATCCCACTCCTCCGGTGACAAAAGATCCGTTACTACTGCTGTATCTTTTCACATAGAAGATCTTTTTCCACAACCCAAAATGAGGCTCAACGCCCAGATATGCTTCGCAGAGGGTGATAAACACAGCAACGTGGAGGATTGAGTTGGGATTGAGTTGCCATAGTTGGATTTCGTAAGTTCGCAAGAGATGGAGGAGGAATTCATGGACGGGAAGCGAAAGGCCTCGATATAAGAACGATAAGAACATCACGGTAAAACCGGCAGGGGGATTAGGTCGAGAAATCGCACCTGGAAAGATCACATTCCCCTCATCGGAGGAGATCAATCCCAGGCTTCGGGATCTTTTTTCGTCACGCTTGGTGACGGTAGAGGCTGTCCAATCTCCGGGCCTGGCTGCTGAACTTGGTGGCGCCGGCGGCGCCAGAGCTGGGGGAGGAGCGCCGGGGGCACCTTCCTTCGAAAGAATCGAGGAAGATTTGGCGGTTGCACCGCCGCTCGTGGAACTGGTGGCGGCGCTAGGGTTCTTCTTCTTCACCATTGTGAGATCTGGGAGAAATCGGAAGACAGTGGTGGCGGCGCGAGCGGTTGTGAACAGGAGAAGAAGAAGAACAGCGAAGGGATGAATGAAGGAGAATGCTAGGGATTTCTATCTCTTGGGGAACTTAAGGAAGGCTTCGTATTGTTAATGGGCCTTTTCTCCAGTTAATGGTTGCGGAAATCGAGGAGGTGCCTCGCTAACCGTGTAAAGAGGAGCAGGAATTGCTTGAAAATAGGGCTGGCAGGTCGCGTCTTATCAGTCAAAATCAAGGGGACAGAAAAACGTCATCGATGACGTCATGGGGAATGATTGCATACGAAGAGATAAGAAAATATCGAGTGATCAACTTAAGCCTACGCACGGATTGCGAGCATCCGCACCTAGGCTCGGGGGCTACTCCCATCGGGAGCGCTGACGCGCACCCGATAGAATAAAGGTTCGAAGGAAAAACTTGACTCGAGTCTGTACCCGGACGTAAGCGCCCGTGCCCAGACTCGGGGGCTACTCCCATCGGAAGCGCTGAACGCGCACCCGATAAAACTTTTTTCGCACTCTAGGATCATGCCCGGGGACTTGATTCTGTGTAGGGTAACGTTGTTTTGCCATCGGCAGTTAACCAACAGAAGTTGGGCACGTTATTCGTTATCCCTTGCATAAAGAAAATGTATCGGATGGACTACAAAAACTTGCAGGAAAAAGCTTCGGCAGAAGAAAATGTTCGAGTGGTACAACTTGAGTTTATGCACGGATTGCAAGCATCCGTACCTAGACTCGAGGGCTACTCCCATCGGGAGCGCTGACGCGCACCCGATAGAAAATAGAAGATAGAAGAAACGCAAGAATGATCGAGGAGAAGGACTTCGGAAGAAGACATGCTCTAGTCTCCACCCGAACTATGTTCGGCTAGACACTCGGGGGCTAGTGACGTGGGCATTACCCTTCGGGTAACCAATGTTGCTCTACCCTACACGGTCCAACTGGAGGCCCATGAAGGTACCCGATGGCAAGATGGGACACTAGGGCAGTGCGATGGAAGATTACTTGGAGTACAAGACACGGAGGAAGCCGAACAAGGAAAGATTGGAGATAGATCTACTGTAAACCTACTCGTACTCGATTAGACCTCTCGGGACCTGGCCACCTATATAAAGGCCAGGAGAGGGGCTATCGAGAGACACACAATCAACCTTAGCAATACTAGCCAGCAGAAGCTTAGAACTAGGTTACCCTAGCAACTAGCATCTCGACGAGATCACAGCCGAATGATTCGGCACCCCATTGTAACCTGTTTTCATCATAATCAAACAACAGGCAGGCAGGACGTAAGGGTTTTACCTCATCGAGGGCCCCGAACCTGGGTAAATCGCTCTCCCCGCTTGTCTGTGTACCGATGTCTCGTGTCAGCTTGCAGGATTCCATCAACCCTAAGCCCCTATCGGAGGGCATTGCCGAGGAGCACCCTCAACATCAGGAGTAATATCTGGGTATTTGATACCAGATCCGTTGCTCACATTTGTAACTCTCACCAGGAGTTGCAGAATAAGCGACGCTTGGTGAAGGACGAAGTCACGATGCGTGTTGGCAACGACAGCAAGGTTGATGTTGCGGCCATCATAACTCTTAGACTGAGTCTACCTTCGGGATTGATATTACTTTTAAACAAATGTTTTTATGTACCCGCGTTGAGTATGAACATTGTTAGTGGATCTTACTTGATGCAAGATGGATATTCATTCAAGTCTGAGACAATTGGTTGTTCTATCTATAAGAATAATATGTTTTATCTTCATGCACCGGAGTGCAATGGTTTATTCATTCTGAATCTCGATCATAATAATTCGCATATTCATAGCATATATGTCGAGAAATGTAAGTTTAATGATGATAACTCCATGTACATGTGGCATTGCCATTTTGGTGATATTAGTGTAAAACGCATGAGGAAATTCCATTCTGATGGACTTTTGGACTCAGTAGATTTTGAATCTCTTGAAAGATGCGAACCATGCCTCATAGGAAAACTGAATAGGACACCGTTCAACGGTATAGTGGAATGGGCGACTGACTTGTTGGGAATCATACATACCGACGTGTGTAGACCAATGAGTGTGTCGACACGCAATAGTTATCATTATTTTGTGACTTTCACTAATGATTGAAGTTGATGAGTGATAACCCACAAGTATAGGGGATCGCAACAGTCTTTGAGGGAAGTAAAACCCAAATTTATTGATTCGACACAAGGGGAGGTAAAGAATACTTATAAGCCTTAACAACTGAGTTGTCAATTCAGTTGCACCTGGAAAAGCACTAGTAACAGGGGTGATGTGAAAGCAGCAGTAATATGAGAGCAATAGTAACAAAGAATACAAAGAAAGAAGAATAAGAATACGTAGGCAATGGCACCAGAAAATAGTTGATACTACTTCCAATGACATATAGAACGAGTATATGATGATAAGAGATGGACCGGGGTTCCCAGTTATCTACACTAGTGGCAACTCTCAAATAACAAGTAACAAGTGTTGGGTGAACAAATTACAGTTGGGCAATTGATAGGATTGAAATAGCATTAAGACAGAACATCATGTCTATTAATCATGTAGGCATGTTTTCCATATATAGTCATACGTGCTCGCAATGAGAAACTTGCATAACATCTTTTGTCCTACCAGCCGGTGGCAGCCGGGCCTCTAGGGAATCTACTGGTAATTAAGGTACTCCTTTTAATAGAGCACCGGAGCAAAGCATTAACACTTGGTGAAAACATGTGATCCTCATATCTAAGCCTTCCCCTCCAGTTATCCCGATTCTTTGTCACTGGGGCCTCGGGTTCCGGACATAGACATGTGCAAACAACTTGTAGATACAATCTAAGCAATAATTATAGAGCTCAAATCTAAGATCATGCCACTCGTGCACTAGTGACAAACATTAAACACAACAAGATTGGAGCAACAATAACTTCACAAACTTATATAGATAGACTGATCATAATGTAACAATTCATCGGATCCCAACAAACACAACACCGATTACATCAGATGGATCTCAATCATGTAAGGCAGCTCATGAGATCATTGTATTGAAGTACATGGGAGAGAGAGTACCAACTAGCTACAGCTAGAACCCGTAGTCCATGGAGGAACTACTCACGGAGCATGATGGAGGCGGTGGCGTCGATGGAGATGGCTTCCGGGGGCACTTCCCCGTCCCGGCGGCGTGCCAGAACAGAGATTATGTCCCCCGAAACTTGGTTTCGCGATGGCGGCGGCTACGGAACTCTTCGTGGAATATCGTCAGGTGTCCTAGGGTTTTCGCTTCTGGGAGCATATATAGGCGAAAGGGCGGCGTCGGAGGGGCACCAGGGTGCCCTCACCACCTGGTGGCGCGGCCAGGAGTGGGCCCGCACCCAGGTGTGGTGTGGGGGCCCCCTGGCCCATCTTCGTCTCCCCTTCGGACTTCTGGAACCTTCCGTGAAATATAAAATCGTGGGCTTTTGTTTCTGAAACCAAAAACAGCAGAAAACAGGAACTGACGCTTCGGCATCTTGTTAATAGGTTAGTTCCGGAAAATGCATAAAATCATTATGTGTGAGCAAAACATGTAGGTATTGTCATAAAACTAGCATGAAACATCAGAAATTATAGATACGTTGGAGACGTATCAAGCATCCCCAAGCTTAGTTCCTACTCGCCCTCGAGTAGGTAAACGATAAAAAGAATAATAACTGTAGTGACATGCTACTTACATAATCTTGATCATACTATTGCAAAGTATATGAGATGAATGAAGTGACTCAAGGCAATAATCTATTAGTTTGCTAACAAATAGATAACACATAGCAAAACTTTTCATGAATAGTACTTTCAAGACAAGCATCAAAAAGTCTTGCATAAGAGTTAACTCATAAAGCAATAAATTCTTAACAAGAGGTTTGAAGCAACACAAAGGAAGATTTAAGTTTCAGCAATTGCTTTCAACTTTCAACATGCATATCTCATGGATATTTGTCAACACAAAGTAATATGATGAGTGCAATAAGCAAGCATGTAAGAATCTATGCACAGTTGACACAAGTGTTTGCTTCTAAGATGGAAGGAAGTAGGCAAACTGACTCAACATAAAGTAAAAGAAAGGCCCTTCGCAGAGGGAAGCAGGGATTAAATCATGTGCTAGAGCTTTTCAAGTTTTGAAATCATATAGAGAGCATAAAAGTAAAGTTTTGAGAGGTGTTTGTTGTTGTCAACGAATGGTAGCGGGTACTCTAACTACCTTATTAACCAGACTTTCAAGAGCGGCTCTCATGAAGGACGTTATCTCTACCAGCATCCCTCTTCTCTTTTGTTTACACATGTATTTTAGTTTCATTATTGGATGACACTTCCCAACCTTTTGCTTACACAAGCCATTGCTAACCGAATCCTCGGGTGCCTTCCAATATTCACATACCATGAAGAAGTGTCTATTTGCAAAATTAAGTTGCTTACTGATAGATCAGGGCAAAACATGTGAAGAGAATTATTAATGCAAGTTAATTAATTGGGGCTGGGAACCCCGTTGCCAGCTCTTTTTGCAAAATTATTGGATAAGCGGATGAGCCACTAGTCCATTGGTGAAAGTCTGTCAGAAGTAAATGACAAGATCGAAAGATAAAACACCACATACTTCCTCATGAGCTATAAAACATTGACACAAATAAGGAGTAATAAAGTTTTGAATTGTTTAAAGGTAGCACATGAAGTATTTACTTGGAATGGCAGGAAATACCACATAGTAGGTAGATATGGTGGACACAAATGGCATAGGTTTTGGCTCAAGGTTTTGGATGCACGAGAAGCATTTCCTCTCAGTACAAGGCTTTGGCTAGCAAGGTTGTTTGAAGCAAACACAAGTATGAACCGGTACAGCAAAACTTACATAAGAACATATTGCAAGCATTATAAGACTCTACACTGTCTTCCTTGTTGCTCAAACACTTTTACCAGAAAATATCTAGACCTTAGAGAGACCAATCATGCAAACCAAATTTCAGCAAGCTCTACGGTAGTTCTCTATTAATAGGTTTAAACTACATGGTGCATGAGCTTAAACATGATCTACTTGAGAGCTCAAAACAATTGCCAAGTATCAAATTATTCAAGACAATATGAAGCATTTTCTGTTTCCACCCAAATAACAATAAGTGTTGCGGCTTTCAGCTTCCGCCATGAACATGAAAAATAAAACGAAGAACACCAGTGTTCATATGAAAAAGCGGAGCGTGTCTCTCCCACACAAGGATTGCTAGGATCCGAATTTATTCAAACACAAACAAAAATAAAAGCACACAGACGCTCCAAGTAAAGCACATATGATGTGACTGAATAAAAATATAGTTTCACTAGAAGTGACCTGATAAGTTGTTGATGAAGAAGGGGATGCCTTGGGCATCCCCAAGCTTAGACGCTTGAGTCTTCTTGAAATATGCAGGGATGAACCACGGGGTCATCCCCAAGCTTAGACTTTTCACTCTTCTTGATCATATATCATCCTCCTCTCTTGACCCTTGAAAACTTCTGCCACACCAAACTTCTCATAAACTTCATTAGAGGGGTTAGTACTCAAAAAAACTTTAATCCACTTTGGTCCTGTAGTGACACATTGCAAGAACTCAATAAAACGTTAGCTACAGCTCTCCACGTCTAGAAAGCCTTACTTAAAGTCCACAAGACACACTGCAAAAAAACAGAGACAAAATCTGTCAAAACAGAACAGCCAGTAAAGAAGAATTTTTAAGAGGTACTTCCGTTGCTCAAATCAGAAAACTCAAAACTAATGAAAGTTGCGTACATATCTGAGGAACACGCATGAAAATTGGCAGATTTTTCTGAGTTTCCTACAGAGAGACCTACTCAAATTCGTGACAGATAGAAATCTGTTTCTGCGCAGAAATCCAAATCTAGCATCAACCTTCTATTAGAGACTTTACTTGGCACAACAATGCAATAAAATAAAGATAAGAAGAGGTTGCTACAGTAGTAACAACTTCCAAGACACAACAAAACAGTAGCAAAATAAAGACATGGGTTATCTTCCAAGAAGTGCTTCTTTATAGCCATTAAGATGGGCTCAACAATTTTAATGATGCTCACATAAGGATGAGAGTTGAAGCAAAAGAGAGCATCAAAAAGCAAGTTCAAAACACATTTAAGTCTAACCCACTTCCTATGCATAGGAATATTGTACACAAATAAATTTATGAAGGACAAAGTGACAAGCATAGGGAGATAAAACAAGAGTAACTTCAAAATTTTCAGCATATAGAGAGGTGTTTTAGTACCATGAAAATTTCTACAACCATATTTTCCTCTCTCATAATAATTTTCAGTAGCATCATGAACAAACTCAACAATATAACTATCACATGCAGCATGCTTTCCATGATCTACAAACATATAATTTTATCAAGCTCAAAAATAGTGGGATTAAAACTTTCAAACCCACTTTTATCAATAATATAACAAGATGATTGATCATTCTCAAGAGATATGGGACTCCTAGATAAAGTCAAGACCTCTCCAATCCCATTTTCATTAGTAGTACAATTAATATTATCAAGTAACATAGGACCATCATCTAGAGCTTTATCATAAACATTTGCCAAGCAAAACTCTTTAGTACCATGCATTTCAACATCAGGCACAAACAAAGCATTATCATAACATTTTTCAAAATAGCATGGATTATCATCGATAACAGTAGCATAATTATTCTCACAAGTTTTACTCATAGGGAATATTGCAAGAGAATTCACAGGAACATAACACTCATCCTCCTTTGGTAAGCATGGAGGACAATCAAATAGTGTAAGAGATAAAGAGTTACTCTCATTAGAAGGTTGGCATGGGTAGCTAATCCATTCTTCCTCCTTTTGTTCATCACTCTCCTCCTCTTTTTCATCCAATGAGCTTTCAGGTTCATCAATTTCCTCCTCTTTTTCATCCAATGAGCTTTCAGGTTCATCAATTTCTTCTTTCACGGGTTCCTGCAAATGGTGAGTGCATTCTTGTGCATTAATGAGTCTCTCTTTATAATCAATGAGTATATCTATTTAATGAAGAACAAGTCTGAAACCATTAAGAAGTTCAAGAAATTTTAGAGTGAAGCCGAGAACCAACTCAACAAGAAAATCAAGCACCTTGGATCTGATCTTGTAGGCGAGTATTTGATTTTTGAGTTTAACATGCATCTCAAGACGTGTGGCATTGTGCCACAACTTACGTCAGCTGGAACTCCACAGAGGAATGGTGTGTCCGAACGACGTAACCGTACCCTATTGGACAGCGTGTGATCTATGTTTCTTACCAACTTAACTTTATCATTTTGGGGTCATGTGTTAGAAACCGCCATATTCATTTTAAATAGGGCATCATCCAAATTCGTGGAAATAACCACGTACGAGTTATGACATGGCGTAAAGCCAAAGTTGTCATTTTTTAGAGTTTGGGGTTGTGTGAAGCTTATGTTAAGAAGCTACAACCCGACAAACTTGAACCAAAAGCGGAAAAATGCATCTTTGTAGGATATCCAAGAAAAATCGTTAGGTACACCTTCTACAAAAAAATCGAGGGCAAACTGTTTGTCGCGAAAACCGGTACCTTTCTTGAGGAGGAGTTTCTCGCCAAAGGGGTTAGTGGGAGGAAAATAGAGCTTGATGAAGTCATTGAACCTACTCTCCATACGTCGACCAACGCAACGGAACATGTTCTGGAACCGTCCTCTTCAGTGATAGCGGAACAAGATGATACTAATCATAATGATAATGATCAAGATCATGAAGATCATGACTTTCATCATGAAGCACCTACTAAACCTCGCAGGTCTACGAGAAAACGTACCTCCCCCCAGTTGTATGGTGATCTCATTAAGACTATCATGTCAAACGAGCAGGACGAACATGCGAACTACAAGGAAGCAATGGAGGGGCCCGAGTCTGTGAAATAGCTCGAAGCCATGAAATCCGAGATAGGATCCATGCACAATAACAAAGTATGGACTTTGATGGATATTCCTGCATGCCGGGAGGCTGTGGAGAATAAATGGATCTTTAAGAAAAATACTAATGGTGGCAGAAACATTATTGTTTACAAAGCACTACTTGTCACAAAGGAGTTTCGACAAATTCAAGGAACTGACTACGATGAGACGTTCTCTCCCGTAGCGATGCTCAAGTCTCTATGTATTTTGCTGGCAATTGCTGCATATTTTGATCATGAGATATCACAGATGGATGTCAAAACAACGTTCCTTAAGGAAAACATTGAGGAAGAGTTGTACATGGCACAACCCAAAGGTTTTGTAGATCCTGAGGATCCTGGAAAAGTATGCAAGCTTGAGTGTTCAATCTATGGACTGAAGCAAGCATCTCAAGGCTGAAATCTTTGATTTGATGAAGTGATCAAGGAGTTTGAATTTGCCCAAAACTTCGAAGAATCTAGCATTTATATTCCTAGTACTATATGTGGATGCCATATTGCTATTTGGGAATGATATAAATCTTCTGAAAAGTGTGAAGGACTATTTGAACAACAAACTTTTGATGAAGTACATGGGTGAAGCTACATATATATTAAGCATTAAAATTTATATAAATAGATCGAGGCGTCTATTACCATTAAGTCACCGCACGTACCCAGAAAAGATGTCGAAGAGGTTCAAAATCGATCAATCCGAGGAGTTCTTGCCTCTGATAAAAGGTACCAAATTGAGTGTGACTCACAGTCTAGCAACAGAATAAGTTAGAGAGATGTAATATCCCAGGTTTAGAGGCTACAAAATGAGAGAACACCAAAGTGTGCATTGCATTCGTGCATAAAAAATCTGGGGAATTTTCGCGCTTTCAAATAAAACTTACCACAGTAACTGAAGTTTCACTTGATTTGCTGGAATTGAAGTAGATCAAGTCAAGCGCTATAAACTTGACTGTGATCTTTCCTAAAACCCTGTTTTGGGTAGAGATGATTTGATCTATGTGCTAGATCAAATGGAATTTGTTTTACAACAAACAACACCTGAAGTAAGGGTCAACTGCAAGATCCTATAAAATATGTCAACATGACATTCCTTACAACAACACATTCTTTAAGAATCAAACCCTAACTTATTAACACTTAAAAGTTAGCAACTATAATTTAATTCACTTCTAAACTTGTTACCAAATAAAGTAAACCACAGGGTCTAAAGTGCATAAAGGCCACACATTCTTATTTAAATCATAAGTTATTAAATATATGGAATATCATAAAACTGAATCTATTTACATTACAAATTATAGTTCAAACTATCTATTATATACTAAAAGCAAAATGAGGGGTTTTTTCGAGGCACCAGGTTAATCCACATATGCTAAAATAATATAAACCAGTGATGTTAATCTTAACGCTTGAGATTAAAAGATAAGAAGTGTTACCTACAATAATATATGTGCATAAAAGTAAATCTATGACACGCTAACGGGTTCAATTTAATATGCCAAAGGCTACGTAGATTTATTTTTACATGCATCGCACGTTTCGTTTTAGAGGAAGAAAAAAACTCAAACATTACTGCATAGGCAAGACAGGTAGGTACACGGGGAACGTATCACATGAAAACAGGCAGATTCTCAAATCTGAAAATCGCGACCAGGATCGTTGGATCATGTACCAACAGCTAGATTTCGCACCTCCGTTCCACCTTGCCTGTTTTGTAAAAGGCCCCTAAAATTATGTCACCTTCTTACCCTCCAATCCTCTCATAGCAACAACCTACAGTTCTCTCTCACCTACAATCACCTTGTGTTCTGATCCGTCGCCAGGAGAATAACATCCTGCATCTGCCATGCGCAGCTCCGGCGGTTGGCCTCCGTGTCGGTTCTTGGGAAGGAGATCGGTTGATTTTTTTTCGATCTTGGATCTGAATCTTTCGTCTGGTAAGAGGAATCGTCTCTGGAGGTCGTGAATGTTTGTTCCAGATTCAATTTGACACATTCCTGAATGAAATTAATTTCTATGATCCATTCCTGTTAAAGTTCTTGATTGTATACGTTGGTTCCAGATTCAATTTGATACAAATCCAAATTGTCGGTTTCCTTTGGTGATGAATCTTGAGATTCGAATTTTCTTTTGCAATGGTGAACTGAAGCACAACTAGGTTCGCCTTTTCTACAGACTGGGACAGGCAAAAGAAAACATGAATTTTATTTAGATTCCGTGGTGTATGCCATTGTTCTTTGCTCCATCCGGCCACGGAACAAATTCCCTGATATGTGAACCAGTATATCTGCTGGTGATGAACAGATGCAGCGGTGAACTCTGCGGAATGTATCTTAGCACGAGGGCTTTTCTGCATAAATATGTAGTGTTGGGAGGTGGAGTAACATCTGATCGTTGGTACATGATCTAGTGGTTCAGAACCAAAATTTTCATATTTGCAGGAAGTGGCCTATTTTCACCTGATACTCCCCGGGAACGTATCACATGAAAACAGGCAGATTCTGCAAATCTGAAAATCGCGACCAGGATCGTTGGATCATGTACCAACAGCTAATGTACCTAAATGCGACCACACCTGAGGCCCAAAAAAAAACGCATACGTATCTAGGACTTAGGACTTTGATGGGATCAAATAAGGCATATTAAATTGGGACCCGTTATTTAAGATTTGAGATACTCACTTTTAAATTGGGCAATAATAGAGTCCATGCTAGACACGTCTATGCAAGGCAGCAATAAAGTTGATCGGTATTGAGTTTGAATTTAATTGGGACCTGCCTATAAATGTCAACACATTTATGCAAATTACTTGCTAGCCTATAAAATATAAATTTCTTTAATCTATGCAATAATAATATGAGAAGTGTTATTTCCTATTTAACTCTCTAGAGTCTACGACCACCATGTATCTTCGCAACCTTCGATGATTTTTTTTGTCACGAAAATTTTGTATTAATTCAGAAGTCGAGAAGAACATAACAAATAGAAACAATGTAAAATATATATATTTCCGTGATGTATAAAAATACGAGATACAATATGTATTTGTTTGTGTTTTTACAATTAACGATTGCCACACTACATTTTTATGTCGATTCTTTTGTAGTGAGTCGGAGTTATTTGATGTCTGACTCATGCCTATTATGAAAAAAATAAATCTATTATTTTTATCTATCTGTTATATATTTAAAGCAATATAAGAGTGTTTTTTGATGCACCGGGTTAATCAACATATGCTAAAAAATAAAATAATGATATTAGCCTCAACAACTTAGATTAAAAAAGATCATAAGTGTTACGTACAACAATATACGTGTACGTAACTTAACTTAGGGCACATAATCCATATGGGTACACAGCTAGCTGAGATTTAATTGGAGATAGAAAAATAAAATTTATGTACACAGACCAACACGTTATATCAACAATATTTCTACAGAGCACTAACATGTTAAACTTTGCTCAACAGAAAAAATTAACTCGTGTCATGTACACCCCATGTTATAGAAAAGACGTACCAGGAAAGAACACACTAATTTTCTATGCGATGAAAAAAATGAACTAGCCTAATTGTCTGCACTGCTAATATGTTGTACGGATCGATCAAAGGCGAGCAATTTAGCAATGCTGAAACTACAGGCCGTCCGATGGTCCCAGTCGTTTAGCAATCTATAGTCCATAGATACCTCAATTAATTACTTTATTGATCTGTTGACACTCATGCTTGAGTGCATTTCATTTATAAGACTACCCGTGAAATATTTATGATCTATTGACGGACCTAAAAAAGTTTGAGAGTCTAGGCACACTTTGATCTACGAAGTACTACAAGAATCACATATTCATCTGTCTCGGTTATAGCGAGCAAGAGGAAGAGAGGAGCAGACCGAGCTAACGGATTTCTGCTTATGTCCATCTACCCGCTTATGTCCATCTACCCAAACGTGAGAAGTGCCCAAGTATGGGCTATGAAATACAATCGGCCAGGTTGCACTGCTAGGGAACATCCGAAAAGGCTCAAGTTGGTGACACATGGTACTTTTCAGCTGATTCATTCCTAAAACGATATTTTCAGCTCAATCTTGTCGTTCCAGCTATGTACTTCGCCAAGGGAGCTCATGAGAGTTCATGAAAGCAGCGCCACCGAGCCCGAACACATGACCAGGGTGCTCGCACGGTAAATCCATCCCTATACATAATCCTGAGAGGTGTATAGCTAGCTGATCCACTGATAATAAAAGGCTTATGATAAAGTCAAATGGTCTTTCCTGCAACAGACACTCAGGATGAAAGGTTTTTCTAATGAGTGGCGCGCTTTAATTCATAATTTCATTTACGGAGGAAGTGTTGCCATCAAAGTTAATGATGATGTGGGCAAATACTTTCAAACGAAAAAGGGATTACGGCAAGGAGATCCATTATCGCCCATGTTGTTTAACATAGTGGCGGATATGCTTGCTATTATTATTGAGCGTGCAAAAGCGGATGGTCATATTGAAGGGGTAGTACCACATCTTGTTGATGGTGGTCTTTTGATCCTTCAATACGCCGATGACACAATTCTATTTATGGAACATGATCTTGAAAAGGCAAAGAATCTTAAGTTGATCCTATCAGCTTTTGAGAAGCGATCAGGTCTAAAAATAAACTTCCATAAAAGTGAATTGTTTTGTTTCGGCGAAACCCACGATGAGGCCTCTTTATATGCTGAATATTTTGGCTGTGAGATTGGTCAGTTTCCTATCAGCTACCTGGGCATTCCGATTCATTATCAGCGGCTCACTTTAGCTGAATGGAAACATGTCGAGGAAAGACTTCAGAAGCGTTTATCAAGTTGGAAAGGAAAGTTACTATCTCTAGGTGGGCGGTTGGTTCTCATTAACTCGGTACTAAGTAATATGGTACTGTATATGATTTCCTTCTTCCAGTTGCCTAAAGGAGTATTGCGACGGTTGGATTATTTCCGATCTAGATTCTTTTGGCAAGGAGATAGTGAGAAAAAGAAATACCGACTGGCTAAATGGAATGTGGTTTGCCGACCAAGAGACCAGGGATGACTTGGAATTCATGATCTCGAGATCAAGAATCGAGCCCTACTTGGAAAATGGTTATTCAAGCTTCTTTCAGAAGAAGGTATATGGCAAATAATTCTCAAAAGAAAGTATGTAGGCTCAAAGGCTTTGTCCCAGGTGATATGGAAACCTGGAGACTCACACTTTTGGGCTGGTCTTATGGCGACTAAGAATTTCTTCTTCCCATATACATCTTTCTCAATTAAGGATGGATCTCAGATGAGGTTCTGGGAAGACAAGTGGTTAGGAAACACCACTCTTCGGGAACAATATCCAGCTTTATATAGTATTGTACGCCACAAATCTGATACCCTGGCAACGGTGATGCAAAATTCACCATTGGAAATGGCTTTCGGACGTGACCTCATAGGTCCCAGGCTTGTGGCCTGGAATACCTTGCTTCAACGACTCGAGAGGGTCCAGTTGTTGCACGGGTCTGATGTGGTTCGATGTAATCTAAATGAGAGCGGTAAATTCTCTGTTGATCTATGTATAATGCATTGATCCAATCCGATACGCCAGTTTTTAAGAATACAAAAAATTTGGTCTATGAAGATTCCATTGAAGACGAAGGTCTTTGCTTGGTATCTTCGTAGGGGGTAATTCTTACTAAGGACAATCTTGTTAAGCGTAACCGGCAAGGTAGTAAAAAGTGTGTTTTTTGTCTTCACGATGAGACTATCAACCACCTTTTCTTCGAGTGTCAATTCGCGAGATCTATATGGTCAATAACCCAAATAGGTTCTACCTTATACCCACCTCGGAGCGTGGCACATCTTTTTGGTAGCTGGCTCAATGGGGTGGAGCGTAGGTTCAAAACTTTTATTCGGGTGGGGGCGATCGCCATTATTTGGTCGCTATGGCTATGTAGAAATGACTAGATTTTCCATGATATTAACTCTTCATGTTTGCAGGTTATCTACCGGTCCACCGCTTTGCTCCGTTCGTGGTCTTTGCTTCAACGTATAGAGAACCGCGACCTCTTTATGGAGGTATCTACACGATTGGAGGATGTGGCGAAGGATATTTTTTTCCAACATGGATGGCGGCGTAATCTACGGATAGAGCCTTCTGCTCTCTAGGCGCTCTCTTTGTTTTCGGTGTTTTCAGTTTTTCATGTAATGGTTTGATACTATGTGTGAGTACGGCTGTGTGCATCATGTTATGCAGAGGCCGGGTGTAATACTTTTTCTAAAGTAATGAAAGCGCCCTTTATCAAAAAAAATGTAAACTCTTCAGGAGCATGCATGGTTTAAACTATATCTTGATCGATCGATCGATTGCGGTAGCGGCCGGTGTGGCGCTCATCGACTGATGTGTCAGATTTTTTTAGTGAAAATTTTGATTTCAGTATAAATTATGCATGTCATCTCGAACAATAACACGATCGATAGTCTCTAGCTGATAGTTTGGTAAAAACCACAGACATCAGTGCTATATATGTGAAAACGAAGATTGTATTAATAACAAGAAAAAGATCAAGAGTAAATATATTTAAGCACAATTGGTAAATGCAATATATTCATATTATATGACAGGATATTATATGGTTATGTAGACATTGTAAAAGCAAACCTAATTAAACTATCACTTTTCATTTAGTCCCTTGGACCTAGCGATGATGTTGTCTTCCCAACAACGATGAGAACGATGCATAACATTCATCAAGAACTTAGAGGAGAAATAACCAGAAAATTAATAGTTTTATACTAAGGAGGAGGAAGAATGTAAGCTAGGTCTTTGGCAGTGGTCGAGTAATATGTATGATTTGTAGTAGCCTTCGGGTGCATGGTTTCATTTGAGAATTACAAAAGAGACATATTAGAGTGGATACAGTTAAACGTGTCTTCTCTAATATACAATGTTGAAAGTATTCCCTAGCTGATAAATCCAGTTCAATAAGTTGTACATCCGTTCAATAAAATATTGTAATACAATATAGTAAAATGTCCTCCCCAATTAACTAATTACAAAAAGTAAGAATGGATGAACAACATAGCACAAGTATAACCCCAACCAAATGTGGATATAATAAAGCTGCAAATTTATGATTAATCATTTTCAACACATTAAAGACATTGCCCTCGCATTTGCGAGGGTCACTGTTCTAGTTTAAATAAAACCAACTGTGGGTATTTTGAAATTCATATGATCATGCCCTGGTGAAATCAAACATCAACTATCCAAAAAATTAAGGAATAACCCTCAACCTTGACCTTTTGACCTATATTATAATATAAATCCAATCAAATATGATATAGTGACTCGTCCACAATAGTAAAACCATCCACAAGATATTTAGTAACAAATGCCACTTGGCTATCCAAAGATAAGTCATATGAGAGGATAAGGATCATGCCACATAGGATGAAAATATCTACATGACTTTCCCTCCAAGCTATGCCACCTCATGCTCAAAGGATTGCTATGGATGAGGGCACGACAACCAAGCACCCTACTCATCAAACCAAATCAAGAGTCACCCACCTTAGTGTCATGATACTAGAGCTTGCCCAAGCCTATAAAAGGAGCCACACCCTTCATCCATTTGATCATCTAGTATCATGCTACAAGGAAACCAAAACCTTGAGACCACACATACATTAGCTAGGATCAAGATGAAGAAGCTAGCAGGTGGAGGCATACCACAAGATGCAGGTTTATCAGAATTCTAGAAGAACAAGCTACATAAGATAACAAGGTAGAATTCCTAGGCAAACCACATATTTAGAGGATCATATCATCATCTCTTGAGTAGGACCTTAGGTTATTAAAAGACATTTAGAAGTGAGAGAGATTATAGATGCTAACCATATCCATGTCTATCCTAGAGAATACTAGAGTAGTATTAAATCCTACTTGTTCAAACCAACCTTTAATATTGGAGGTGAGAGCCATATTCTATTAGTAAAACATAACTCAAACCTTAAACCACATTTGAATTTCAATCCAAGTATCACTTGGAATTATAAGTAGAACCCTGCCATACCTCATGCCTATTTATACTTCAATTTATTTAAGCTTATGCAAAACCCTAAACCCTTTCACATGGGATCCACTCCACATAAAATAATTCCTAACTTGTGTATCAGGGATCACAAGTATAAACCAAGCCAGTTATACTTAAGATTAAAGGCTATTTAAGTGATTAGAGTGAAACCATTATCCAATTCTATTTTGCCTTCAAGTAACTTGTTTAGTGGATGAAATGAAATAGTGTTTTATAAAATAGAATCACCTTAGCAAGTGAGTTGATCATGATGAGCATAGGATCTACTCTAAGTAATTCAAGCTAGAATTTGCTAAAGCAAGATTAGAGTTTCTCCAACCATCTTTTTAAATACTTAGAAATAATTATCCACATAAAATCATAACCCAACCCCATCCTCATTATCATTTAATCTAAACTCTAGCCATAATTAAAATATATGTGAACAATCCATATTGTTAAGTACTAGCAAAACCTAATGAGGTGTTCACCATGCACAGGTTATAAATTTTCAAACCATTCAATTAGAATTGGTTCCTAAATTTAAAAAGGAATTGAGATAAATATTTTAACCATATCTATTTTATTTTCACCTCACTAAAACACCAATTAAATCAAATATTAAACATCTTGTTAAACAAGAAAACTATGCAGTGAGCATATCTATCAAATTGTATTGATATTCAAATAATTAAGAACCTGCAAAACAAATCAGAAATCAATATGAATTCAAATAGAAAATTCAAAACAGAAAATAAAAACAGAAAATAGAAAAGAGAGAAAAAGAGAGGAAACTCATGTGGCTTACCTGGACCGAGCAGCCCAGCAACTGAGCCCAACGAACAAGCCCACCTGTAGCCCAGCCCAACTTACCCCTTCGTCCGAAAAGATCAACGAGGAGCTCGTCCTCATCCTCTTCCTCTCTCAGGAGCTCGACAGCACGATGCCGTGGCCACCTTCTCCTCGCTGCTGTCGACCTCTCCTCGATCGGCTGCATGACGAGGCGCGTTTCTGGAGCCTATAAATACCCCAGGACGAACCCTAGCTTCGTTTTCTTCTCTTTCTGCTCCATTTCTTCCCCAAAATGAAACCCTAGCTCGCCGGCCATCTCTTCTCGCCGGTGATTGGAGCACTCCCGAGCCATGCCGTGGTCACCATCGTCTTCCCCGACCTCGACTTGCTCAGCCCACGCAAGGAATCGAGCTGAAGATCTCTGGAGCGTCGTCGTCAAGCTCATCTTCTCTGACGCCGGCATCTACCAACCACGGCGAACCAGACCACCTCCCGCCTCGCTGTCAAGCCCTACGTGCTTAGGGTGAGCTTCTCTACCGCATAGTATGCTCGGCCTGCTCGATAGCATCTCGTAGCGTCGCAACATCATTCACCTGCACGGGTCGCCGTCGTGGCCTCGTCATTGATCAAGCTCCGGTGGCAATTAGCCAACGGCGCCGCCACCTTTAGACTCCTCGTGGTGCACTGGTTCGAATGGAACCAGCTGCCCATCCGTGCGTGGCTGAAATCATCGTCGCTGGCGACGTCTGCCCGCCAGCCACCGTGTCCCTGGCCACGTCATTGATTTTGACTTGGTCAAGCCAACGTGGCTGCTGACCTGGCCACTGGCCCACTAGTCATTCACTGCGGGTAGATTTAGTCCGGGTGTAATTAGTAATTTAGGTTATAGTTTAAAAACGAGTAAATAACTGAAACTTTGCAAAATATAAATCCATTTCAACTCAGAAAAATATAAGTAATATATCAAAATTCTCACAAAAATAAACTCTATTCAAGAAAAATATAAAATATAAATGTGTGTCAAAATAAAAATTCAATTATTTTTAACTTTGTTAATTATGCCTTTTTATTTGTTTTAAATACAATTTGAATTCAATAATGGTTTAAGTTTCAAAAAATAATAATATTTAATCAGTAAGTAAATAAAATGTTGATATTGAATTTCTTTATCATATTTCATTAACTAAAATGTTAGTAGTAATTCATAAACCCTAATTTTGCAAATTACCATTTATTATTGTTTCTAAATAATAATAAGGCAAGAAGATACTAAAAGCTAATATTATTTGGATAGCTCAAAGATATTTACTTAAACATTTATAATTAGCAAGTTGTTGTTTTAAAAACTAATCACAACTATAAAACCCTAATTCCTAAATTAAGCCCTAAGTAGTATTTATCCTAATTATTAAATCACTTAAAATTAATAAAATGCTAATACCATTATTACTTTTGTTTCAAAGTAATTAGTGACCCCACCTCTATTGTCAATTTATTATTCTAAGAGTTGTATCATAATTTAGAAACCCTAGTCCTAATATAAGTAAGACCTTGATCCCATTATTTTATGTGATTAGCCCATATTAGAATCAACTCTAAAACCCTAGTTGTTTATCCCATATGATCATATGAGTATTATTTTACTTCTAGAGCCTTGCTAAGCAACAAATAAATTCATGCTCATGATCCACCAAAATAGAACCAATTCACATGAGACCATTATTTCATGTCTTTATATTTTGATTAATACCTATATGATCCATTAATGCCACTTAGGGGCAAACCCTAGCTTATTACTCCCATATTAACACCATTGATCACCATTCTTAGTATCACATCATTGGAATCAAACTCAAATACCAAACCCTAGTAGAACCATAGGATCAATCATAATACAAACCTTGTATAGTAATTCACATAACATGCTCATATTCAGTTAAACCCTACTTAAGGAATCTTAAGCCACCTAGCTTAGAAACCATTAGTGATTACTTAGTAAAACAAAAAGGAAGCTATAGTAAACCCTAACTCATAGCACCACCTTGACCATCATTCTTTGATATGATACTTATGATCAACCATAGAAATAAATCTACCAATACTTGCTGCTTGTAGAGCCATTTACTTAAGAACCAACTAGTCCCTAATAATGACCCAATAGTAAACCCTAGAAGCACTTAGTTCCTGTTTATAGTAGTTCTTATTCTTATTCAACCTGCTCTTCAAAAGTTATTCTTTTGAAGTAAATCTCAATCAAACCATAGAAGCCATAGTTCTTATTTAAAATACTTATTACTTCTTAATTAACATGTTCTTCAAAAGTTATTCTTTTGAAGTATAATATAATAATCATCAACCATGCACCATAGAACTTAAAATTGACAACTGCTCTTTACATATTACTCAACTACAAGTCCTTTATGTGTGTGCTTGTTAAGATGCAATATATCACTTACTTATGCTATTCATATCACCAACCCTAATAAGAACCTTGTTTGAGAACCATCCTAAAAGTGCAACACACCCTAAAGAAATCTTTACAACTCAACCAAACCTAAATCATCGAGGTTAGGTTACGCTCGGGGCGATTGCATCTCATATTATGCATTATAGCATCTTTCCCAGTTCTTTAAACATTGTCCTTACCGGACGATGATGGTATTTCAGAATTTGGATTTATCACGTATCGAAGCTTTTGTCTGCATAATCTTGCAGTCAAGAAAGGGAAGTTCATCGCTTGCTCATGTCATTTGATTATTTTTATCAAACTATATGCAAAGTACTATACTTATCACTCTTGCATTGAAAGCAAAATATTATTTTACAATTATGAATATGACTATGTGGTGGGCAATGGAACCATGGTATGTGTTGATTGGTGGAGGTTCCATTGCAAGGGTACTACTCACCTAGGATTAAGTATGTAACATCCCAAATTTCAATAAAAGGAAGAAGAAGAATTCCAGAGATCCAAATTTGAGAACCAACAAAAACTTTTAAATTTGCATATAGTGCCCTGCATAGGACTTGTGCATTTTGAGTGTTATGCCATGATGATTGTTTTATTGTTTATGTGATGAACTCTAAAACCCTAAAGTGATCAAGTGAAGATCATCAATTCAATAAATCAAAAAGAGAAAGATTTCAAATATGAATAAAACCCTAAAAACCCTAACATATGGCAATTGCCATTTTTGCAAATTTGATCCTAAACCCATTTGATCTTCACCATTATTTGCATTATGATATTAAAGAGTTATTACAACTTTGAGAATCAAAGAAATACCATTTAAACCAAATTCAAAAACCAAAATATGATCACATGAGATAATGGTCATTTTTGACAATTACATTCTAGTCACCACTTTGAGCCTCTATATTTCAAGATTTCTAAACTAAACAAATTCAAATCTTTGCATGTCATCCAAGTACACAACAAGATGAACAACTTTTGTAAAGATCATCATACCAAATTCAGTTTGGATCAAGAGTTATGATCAAGCAAAGATGAGACTTTGAAACACATGCAACATTCCCAATTTTCAAAATATGATCAAACCATGCCAAACCTTGACCACCACTTGACCTAGCCATGCTCCCCTGACCTCACCCTACCTATTCCATGCAAGAACTCGAGCGGCATGGCGATGTCACCGCGCACGGACGCGCGCGACATGGCCACGCGGCGTTCGCCGTACCTCGCCGTACCCCGACCATCTCCGCGTGCCCTGGTACCCTCCTCACCACGCGGAGCTCGCCGGACAAGCTGGCGTCATGCCTTAGAGCCCACGGCCGCCGGAGAGGACGAGCGCGCCCGCCACGGTCGCACCAGTACATGCATGGACCCGACCACCACACGCACCCGCTTGCCGCGCCGTTCACGCTCACAGCACCGCCGTGACGTCGTGAACACGATCGCGCCCTCGCCTAGCTCTCTAGCCTGCCGGAGAAGCCGCGCCCTTGTCGACCTTGCCGCAGCACCCACGGCAACCTCGAGCCTATAAAAGGAGGCATCGCCTCGACGATTCCTTCACACCGCAACACTCCCCTCTCCTTCCTCGACTTCCTCGCCACCTCACCATGCTCGATTAGCCACCAGACGCCCCCAATTGCTAGATCGCCGCCGCCCACAGTAGCCGACGATCGCCGGAGAAGGAAGCCGCCCTGGAGACGCCGCCGGTACCAGGAGCTTCGTCGTCGTCCACAACTTCACCGAGCACACTGCCCACCCTAGCTGGAGCCACGGTGAGCCCTCCGACCCCCTACCTGAGCCGCCGGCGAGCCCCTCTCTCGCCGTCGACGACGACGAGCGTGAGCCATCGATCCACGTTCTAATCCAACGCACCACAAGCCCCCGTACCCCTTCGCGTTTTAATAGAGGCTGACGGGTGGAGCCCACTATCAGGCAGCCCGCGCGTGCGTGGATGCGTGGTGGGCTGGCCTTGGGCCGTTTTAAACCAATTAGGCCCAGTTAGTTTCCCGCCAGCCCGTTGATACGTCCAATTTGCATCACTATTTTATATCATAATTTGCTGTTATTCATTGATATATTTCATATTGGGACACAATACTTATGTTATTTCATCTATTTTGCATGTTTCATCATTATTGGAGGATCGAACACCGGAGCCAGGATTCTGCTGGAAAAAGCACCGTCAGAACGCAATATTTCGGAAGATCAACTCTGGAAGGAAATTATACCAAAAATCCTATTTTTCAAGATGACGAAGGAAGCCAGAAGGAGGAGCCAGGAGGAGCCAGGGTGGGCCCACACCCTAGGGCGGCACGGCCCAGGCCCTGGCCACGCCGGCCTATGGTCTGGGGGGCCCACGACCCTTTTCGCCTCCTTTTCTTCGCCAAACCCTTCGTCCCGAAGACCTAAGCCACAGAGGGTACCTCGCGAAGAGTTACAGCCGCCTCTGCGGGGCGGAGAACACCAGAGAGAAAAGAGCTCTCCAGCGGGCAGGAATCCGCCGGGGAAATTCCCTCCGGGAGGGGGAAATCGACGCCATCGACACCGTCATCGAGCTGGACATCATCGCCATCACCATCATCATCATCTCCACCATCATCACCGCCGTCTCCACCGCTGGACACCATCACCGCCGTAGCAATTTGGGTTTGATCTTGATTGTTTGATAGGGGAAACTCTCCCGGTATCGATTCCTACTTGTTGTTGATGCTATTGAGTGAAACCATTGAACCAAGTTTATGTTCAGATTGTTATTCATCATCATATCACCTCTGATCATGTTCCGTATGATGTCTCGTGAGTAGTTCGTTTAGTTCTTGAGGACATGGGTGAAGTCTAAATGTTAGTAGTGAATTATGGTTGAGTAATATTCAATGGTGTGATATTTAAGTTGTGGTGTTATTCTTCTAGTGGTGTCATGTGAACGTCGACTACATGACACTTCACCATTTATGGGCCTAGGGGAATGCATCTTGTATTCGTTTGCCAATTGCGGGGTTGCCGGAGTGACAGAAACCTAAACCCCCGTTGGTATATCGATGCAGGAGGGATCGCAGGATCTCAGAGTTTAAGGCTGTGGTTAGATTTAATTCTTAATTACTTTCTTGTAGTTGCGGATGCTTGCAAGGGGTATAATCACAAGTATGTATTAGTCCTAGGAAGGGCGGTACATTAGCATAGGTTCACCCACACAACACTTATCACAACAATGAAGATTATTTAGCCGTATGTAGCGAAAGCACTAGACTAAAATCCCGTGTGTCCTCGAGAACGTTTGGTCATTATAAGTAAACAAACCGGCTTGTCCTTTGTGCTAAAAAGGATTGGGCCACTCGCTGCAATTATTACTCTCGCACTTTACATACTCGTACTTTATTCAATCGTTACATCAAACCCCCCGAATACTTGTCTCGTGAGCATTTACAAGTGAATCCTTCATCGAAACCGCTTGTCAACACCTTCTCGCTCCTCGTTGGGATCGACATTCTTACTTATCGAAGATACTACGATACACCCCCTATACTTGTGGGTCATCAAGACTATTTTCTCGGCGCCGTTGCCGGGGAGTGAAGCGCTATTGGTAAGTGGAATTGGTAAGGAAAACCTTTTACCGTTGTGCTGATTTTATTTCTCGCTCGCTGCTATAAGTCATTATGGAGAGATCTTCTCTTCAATTTCTATTTGGGAAATCTACTACTACTGCAACGGTAGTGGATGAGGCGCCAGGTGAGGAAGTAATACCATATAAAATACCTATGAAAATTATTGAACGTGTTATGGATAACCGCTATGAAGGGGATGCAACTGTCCATCTCGGTGATCATTTACTGTTTTTGCATGAATTATGCGGGTTATTCAAATGTGCAGGTATTGCTATGGATGAAGTGAGGAAGAAACTATTCTCTTTGTCGCTGTCCGGTAAGGCGGCGCATTGGTATAAATTACTGGATAATGGGGATTCTCTTGAATGGAATGATATTGTGCCCCGGTTTTATTCTAAATTCTATCCTCCAAGTGAAATTCATAAGGATCAGAATCGCATATATAATTTTTGGCCTCATGATGGAGAGAGTATTGCCCAAGCTTGGGGGAGATTGAAGTCTTTAATGCTCAAATGCCCCATTCATGAGCTTCCTGGTAATGTTATTATTGATAATTTCTATGCAAGACTTTCTTTTCAAGACAAGACCTTGCTGGATACTTCTTGTTCTGGATCATTTACACGCAACAAAGAAGAGTTTAAAAGGGACCTTCTTGATCGGATCCAAGAAAATACTGAAGGTTGGGAGAACGACAAGGATAGAGACTCAGGTATAATTTATGATTATAAATGCATTGAAGCTTTTATGGATACTGATAAATTTCGTAATATGAGTGCTATATATGGTCTTGATTCTCAAGTTGCTGTAAATCTTTATAAAGCTTTTGCCTCTCATTATGAATTGCCAAAGAAGAATTTTGATAAGTATCATGAACCGTATAAAGATAAAATTGATTCATCTATTAATAAATGCGTTGTAGTTGAAACTCCGATCGTGTTATTCCCGAAGCTTATATTGAAAAAACTCCTTTCCCTCGCTAAAATGAAAGAGTACTCTGTTATAAATAGTGCGGTTCATAAAAGTGAAAAGAAACCTCGTAGAACCCGAAGAACAAATAAAAGTTGAACCTCATTGCTGCAATAATTAAAGATCTTGTGACCGAAAGTGTGGAGGATGGTCATATTATTTTCTGTGAAGATGCTTCTAATATTGTCTCACATCCTAATAAACCCAAACAAGCTAGTGTTCCTATGATATCTGTTAAAATTGGTGATCATTGTTATTATGGATTATGTGATATTGGTGCAAGTGTTAGTGCTATTCCGTATGAGCTTTACACGGAGATTATGCACGAAATTGATTCTTGTGAACTTGAAGATATTGATGTGGTTATTCAGCTGGCTAATAGAGAAACTATTTCTCCAATTGGTATTGTTCGAGATGTGGAAGTTTTATGCGGTAAGATTAAATATCCCGCTGACTTTTTGGTACTTGGTTCTGCACGCTAGTGATTATTGTCCTATTATTTTTGGTAGACCTTTTCTAAATACTTGTGGAGCTATTATAGATTGCAAGAAAGAGAAAATTTTGACTAAATTCGCTGGTGAATCTTATGAGTTTAACTTCTCTAAATTTACTAAAACTCCTTATAAAGCTGATTTGCCTAGTAATGATTTTAAAATGGAGCAATGTGCATCTATTGTTCTTGTTCCTAATAATCCTTTGCAGCAACATTTGGAGGATAGCGAGAGCGAAATTTTTAGGAAAGAAAGAGATGAGCTTGAGGAAATTTTTCTTCGCCAACCTATTCTCAAGCATGATTTACCGGTGGAAGATTTGGGTACAACACCGCCACCAAAGGAAGATCCTGTTTTTGATTTAAAGCCTTTACCTGATAATCTTAAATATGCTCATATTGATGATAAGAAAATATATCCTGTTATTATTAGTTCTAAGCTTTCAGAGATTGAGGAAGAAAGGTTATTGGAAATATTGAAGAATCATCGAGGCGCTATTGGCTACACTCTTGATGATTTGAAGGGGATTTCTCTGTCTATATGCCAACATGCTATTAATATGGAAGATGATGCAAAGCCTGTTGTTGAACCTCAGCGTCGTCTAATTCCGAAGATGAAGGAAGTGGTAAGGAATGAGGTATTACGACTTCTTGAAGCTGGTATTATATATCCTATTGCCGATAGTAGATGGGTTAGTCCTGTGCATCATGCGTTCCCAAGAAAGGAGGTATGACTGTTGTGCCTAATGATAATGATGAGCTCATTCCTCAAAGAGTAGTTGTAGGGTATAGAATGTGCATTGATTTTCGAAAAGTTAATAAAGTTACTAAGAAAGATCATTACCCTTTACCATTTATTGATCAAATGCTAGAAAGATTGTCTAAAAATACTCATTTTTGCTTTCTTGATGGTTATTCTGGGTTTTCACAAATTGCTATTAAAGCTAAAGATCAAGAGAAAACCACCTTTACTTGTCCTTATGGAACTTATGCTTATAGACGCATGCCTTTTGGTTTATGTAATGCTCCTGCTACTTTTCAAAGATGCATGTCTGCTATTTTTCATGGTTTTTGTGAAAGTATTGTAGAGGTATTCATGGATGATTTTTCCGTCTATGGGAATTCTTTTGATAGTTGCTTGCGAAACCTTGATAAAGTTTTGGCAGAGATGTGAAGAAACTAACGTTGTTCTTAATTGGGAGAAATGCCACTTTATGGTTAATGAAGGAATTGTATTGGGACATAAAATTTCTGAGAGAGGTATTGAAGTTGATAGAGCTAAAGTTGAAGCAATTGAGAAGATGCCCTATCCGAGGGATGTTAAAGGTATTCGTAGTGTCCTTGGTCATGCTGGGTTTTATAGGAGATTTATTAAAGATTTCTCCAAGATTTCAAAGCCTCTTACTAATCTTCTTCAAAAAGATGTACCATTTGTTTTTGATGACGATTGTAAGGAAGCTTTTGAAACTCTTAAGAAAGCCTTAACAATCGCTCCTATAGTTGAACCCCCGATTGGAACTTACCCTTTGAAATTATGTGTGATGCTAGTGATTTTGCTGTAAGCGCCTGTTCTTGGACAAAATGAGTAGATAAAAAACTGAATGTTATTCATTATGCTAGTAAAACTCTTGATGCTGCTCAAAGAAATTATGCTACAACTGAAAAAGAATTATTAGCCGTAGTCTTTGCTTGTGATAAATTTAGATCTTATATTGTTGATTCAAAAGTTACTATTCATACTGATCATGCCGCAATTAGATACCTAATGACAAAGAAAGATGCTAAGCCTAGGCTTATTAGATGGGTACTTCTTTTGCAAGAATTTGATCTACATATTGTAGATAGGAAAGGTGCTGATAATCCTGTTGTCGATAATTTGTCTAGATTGGAAAATATTGCTTATGATCCTGTTCTCGTTAATGATAGTTTTCCAAATGAACAATTGGCTGTAATAAAGGTGAGCTCGCGAGACAAATTCCTTGGTATGCTGATTATGCTAACTTTATTGTTTCCAAGTACTTGCCTCCAACCTTTTCAGCTCAGCAAAGGAGGAAATTCTTTTATGACTTGAGGCATTATTTCTGGGATGACCCACACTTATATAAAGAAGGAGTGGATGGTATTATGCGAAGATGTGTTCCCGAGTATGAACAACAAGAAATATTGAGTAAATGTCATGGTAGTGCTTATGGAGGACATCACGCTGGAGAAAGAACCGCGCAAAAGGTTTTACAATCAGGTTTTTATTGGCCAACTCTCTTCAAAGATGCGAGAAAGTTTATTTTATCTTGTGATGAATGCCAAAGGGTTGGTAATATCTCCAGACGCAATGAAATGCCTATGAATTATACTCTTGTTATTGAACCGTTTGATTGTTGGGGATTTGACTTCATGGGACCTTTTCCGTCTTCTAAGGTAACACTCATATACTTGTTGATGTTGATTATGTTACTAAATGGGTGGAAGCTATACCTACAAAAAGTGCCGATGGTGAGACCTCTTTAAGAATGCTCTTAGATATTATTTTTCCTAGATTTGGAGTACCTAGATATATTATGACCGATGGAGGTTCTCATTTTATTCATGGAGGTTTTAGAAAAACTCTTGCTAAGTATGGTATTAATCATAGAATTGCTTCGCTTATCATCCTCAAACTAGTGGTCAAGTAGAATTATCAAATAGAGAGATTAAATCTATTTTGGGAAAGACCGTTAATAAAACTAGAAAGAATTGGGCTAGTAAATTGAAGGATGCACTTTGGGCTTATAGAACTGCGTATAAAAATCCCATGGGAATGTCACCTTATAAAATGGTTTATGGGAAAGCTTGTCATTTACCTTTAGAACTAGAGCACAAAGCTTATTGGGCTGTTAGAGAATTAAATAAAGATCCTAAACTTGCCGGTGATAAGAGGTTGTTGCAATTGAGTTCTCTAGATGAATGGAGAAGTGAAGCTTATGAAAATGCTAAACTCTTTAAAGAGAAAGTTAAAAAATGGCATGATAGGAGGATCATCAAAAGAGAATTTAATATTGGGGATAAAGTCCTATTGTATCGGTCTCGTCTCGCATTCTTTGCAGTGGAAATTACTCTCGAAATGGGAAGGACCATATGTTGTCGAGGAGGTGTATCGTTCAGAGCAATCAAAATTAGCTCTCCCCAAGGCAATGCTACGCAAGTGGTGAATGGACAAAGACTCAAGCATTATATCTCAGGTGATTCCTATAATGTTGATGTTGATATTATTCAAGTGGAAACACCGGAAGCTTTCATCAAAGGACAAATTGACAGTCCGCCAGAACTCGACTTTGAATAGGTAACAGTACTGGTAATGAAAAGTACGCAATTTACTTTCCGAACTATATTTTTGCTGTTTTTGGAAAATATGAGAAATTACGAGTTCGAAACGGAGTGGAAAGGACGCACGAGGGGGTGCCACCATAGGGCGGCGCGGCCTGACTCGGGCCCCGCGCCGGCCTATGGTTTGGCCGCCCCGTCGCCCCTTTCCGACTCTGGTTCGATCTGGTGCTTTCCTTTTGACGAGAAAAATTTTGCTATATAATCCCCCGGACCCCTGGAGGTCCGTATATCGTTTTCTCGACGTGTTTTGTTTCGAGTTGTTTCTGCCAGGATTTGCTTCGGATCTAGAGCCATCATGTCCTCGTCGGAAACTCCGAAGGACAGCTCCAGCAAGGATGTTGGCAACTTGTACATGGAGGAGCTGAGGATGCTCCCCAAGGAGTTGCTGCTCGTTGAAGGAGAACTGCAGGTCAAGGATGTCCAGGGTCCTAAAGGAGAAGGAAGCCTGGAAGACAGGATGGAGAAGCTAGAACAAGAGGTTTTCAAATACAAGAAGATGGCTGAGCGTGAGGTGGATATTTTCCACAGGATTGTGTCTGAACTCATTGCTGAACATGAGAAGGAAACTGCAAAGCTTTGGAGCGATATCCTCTCACTTCACGACACCACCAACAAGCTCCAAGCACAACTCTATGATTTTCAGAATCAGAACTGTGAGTATGAAAACAGGTTTAAATACATAAGCCATGCTGCTAGTTTCAGGATCCCCGAGACCAAGATGTCGTTTCTTGATGGAGAGCCTCTTCCTTGGAAGTTTGATGACGGGAGTTCATCACCACCATCACCGCAGGAGTAATTCATCATCGGTATTGGCATCCCCTTGGTTTGTTCCAAGCTTGGGGGAGTGACGCGGTATCACATTATCACTACCTTTTACTTTTATTGTCAAGTAGTATCATATCATGAGTAGGGAAGTTATCATATAAGATGGGTTGCGTTTGGAAGTATCTCTCCTTTATTTGGTTATCTATGTATCCCTTGGTGTGAGTTATCGTTATGGAATATTAATGAGAAGTCTTATCATTTACATATTGCACATCTTATTTTAGTTTGCAATCTCTACTATATGATTCACCTTGTTGTTAGTATTGGTATCACTTTGGGAGCATTGAATAAATCTATTTGGTTTTGGCAAACTTAGCATTGGTCAATAGCAACAACACTTTGAGGTTTAAATAGAAAAGAGAAATACATGTAGATGTTTCATTGTCTTTCTTGTTAGCTCATAGCTTATTATTCCTCAAGTTAAAATTGTTTGAACTTACAAGGAAGATCCATGATTGTATCTATCACATGTATATTTGTTTGATTACCTCGACTCTAATGCTTGCTAATTAACCTTGCTAGCCAAAGACCAGATCGAGAGGGAATACTTCTCGTGCATCCAAACCTTAACCCAAACCTATGCCATTTGTGTCCACCATACCTACCTACTACATGGTATTTTCTCGCCATTCCAAGTAAATACTTCATGTGCTACCTTTAAACAATTCAAAACTTAGTATCTCTTATTTGTGTCAATGTTTCATAGCTCATGAGGAAGTATGTGGTGTTTTATCTTTCAATCTTGTTGGGCAACTTCCACCAATGGACTAGTGGCTTCACCCACTTATCCAATAATTTTGCAAAAAGAGCTGGCAATGGGATTCCCGGGCCCCAAATTGATTAAACTAAATAGACACTCCTCCATGGTATGTGATTGATGGACGGCACCCGAAGGATTCGGTTATCCATGGCTTGTGTAAGCAAAGGTTGGGGGGAGTGTCATCATCATAATAAAGCTAAAATAAAAAGGCACTCCTTCATGGTATGAGATTGTTGGCAGGCACCCGAGGATTCGGTTAGCCATGGTTTGTGAAAGAAAGGTTGGAAGGAGTGCCACACAAAATGAAAATAATATGGGAGCCGCTCTTAGGAGGTTGTCTGGCAAGGGGGTTAGAGTACCCGCTACCAGTCGTTGACAACAACAAACACCTCTCAAAATGTTACTTTTATTCTCTTTATATGATTGCAAAAAAATTGAAAAAGCTCTAGCACATGATTTAATCCTGCTTCCTCTCGCGAAGGGCCTGTCTTTTACTTTATGTTGAGTCAAGAAACCTATTTCCCTCCATCTCAAGCAAGCATTTGAGTAGTTGTGATCAAACCATTATATTGTGATTTGCTACATCATGTCTTTTATTCTTCTTTGTTTAGTACAAGTTTTATCTGAATGAATATAGCTTTGCAAGTTATCAATGATCATGAGAAAACCATTATGATTGAGTATGCAAGTTGTGCCTTATAAACTTTAACATGGGAGCGCTGCTCAATGAGATATAATCTGTTAATTGTTCTCTGACCAAGAACGAAGTTTGCCATCACCAATTATGATTTCTTATGCACCTTTACTTGTGATTACCTTATACTTGTTTCAATATGAGTTATAAGAGATCGTTTACTATAATGTCCTGTGTGAATGAATATGATGCTTCTTGTCCGTATTTTATTCATCGACTCTTCACTCCATAAACATGTGGTCATGTCTATCGAGCTCAGTTTCGCTTGGGGACAAGCGAAGTCTAAGCTTGGGGGGAGTTGATACGTCCAATTTGCATCACTATTTTATATCATAATTTGCTGTTATTCATTGATATATTTCATATTGGGACACATTACTTATGTTATTTCATCTATTTTGCATGTTTCATCATTATTGGAGGATCGAACACCGGAGCTGGATTCCGCTGGAAAAAGCACCGTCGAACGCAATATTTCGGAAGATCAACTCGGAAGGAAATTATACCAAAAATCCTATTTTTCAAGATGACGAAGGAAGCCGAAGGAGGAGCCAGGAGGAGCCAGGGTGGGCCCACACCCTAGGGCGGCGCGGCCCGTGCCCCGGTCGCGCCGGCCTATGGTCCTGGGGGCCCACGACCCTTTTCGCCTCCTTTTCTTCGCCAAACCCTTCGTCCCGAAGACCTAAGCCACGTAGGGTACCTCGCGAAGAGTTACAGCCGCCTCTGCGGGGCGGAGAACACCAGAGAGAAAGAGCTCTCCGGCGGGCAGGAATCCGCCGGGAAAATTCCCTCCGGGAGGGGGAAATCGACGCCATCGACACCGTCATCGAGCTGGACATCATCGCCATCACCATCATCATCATCTCCACCATCATCACCGCCGTCTCCACCGCTGGACACCGTCACCGCCGTAGCAATTTGGGTTTGATCTTGATTGTTTGATAGGGGAAACTCTCCCGGTATCGATTCCTACTTGTTGTTGATGCTATTGAGTGAAACCATTGAACCAAGTTTATGTTCAGATTGTTATTCATCATCATATCACCTCTGATCATGTTCCGTATGATGTCTCGTGAGTAGTTCGTTTAGTTCTTGAGGACATGGGTGAAGTCTAAATGTTAGTAGTGAATTATGGTTGAGTAATATTCAATGGTGTGATATTTAAGTTGTGGTGTTATTCTTCTAGTGGTGTCATGTGAACGTCGACTACATGACACTTCACCATTTATGGGCCTAGGGGAATGCATCTTGTATTCGTTTGCCAATTGCGGGGTTGCCGGAGTGACAGAAACCTAAACCCCCGTTGGTATATCGATGCAGGAGGGATCGCAGGATCTCAGAGTTTAAGGCTGTGGTTAGATTTAATTCTTAATTACTTTCTTGTAGTTGCGGATGCTTGCAAGGGGTATAATCACAAGTATGTATTAGTCCTAGGAAGGGCGGTACATTAGCATAGGTTCACCCACACAACACTTATCACAACAATGAAGATTATTTAGCCGTATGTAGCGAAAGCACTAGACTAAAATCCCGTGTGTCCTCGAGAACGTTTGGTCATTATAAGTAAACAAACCGGCTTGTCCTTTGTGCTAAAAAGGATTGGGCCACTCGCTGCATTTATTACTCTCGCACTTTACATACTCGTACTTTATTCAACTGTTACATCAAACCCCCCTGAATACTTGTCTGTGAGCATTTACAGTGAATCCTTCATCGAAACTGCTTGTCAACACCTTCTGCTCCTCGTTGGGATCGACATTCTTACTTATCGAAGATACTACGATACACCCCCTATACTTGTGGGTCATCACCCGTTCAATTCAAATCTCGTTTAATAAATTCAATTCAAATTCAATACTGGACCCAACTTTGAAAATTCATAGAATCTGTTTGGCTTGGCCAAATTTAACAAATTTTATATTGTTCGAAAGCCACAGAAAAGTTCTACAACATGCCACTGGTCCCACCTCAAGATCTGTTGTAGAAATAAAATGATAAAAAGAAGAAGGCAGGGACTTTTTCATATTCAAATAATTATTAAAAATCAACCAAAAGAGATATTTAATTAATTCCAACTCCAATAGCTCACATTTGACTTACACTAATTGTTTCTGCAAGAAAATGGGTGGTCACTTTGTATGATCATACCCTAGATTAATTAATGGACAATATGGCTAGTTTATTTAAGTGATATTGTCCAAAACTATTATGTAAATCATATGAAGTATTTTACTTCATTTAAATCTTGTCTCAAGTGAATTCATGTGATGTTTGAACCCCTGGTCAAACACTCTTATATGAATACTTGGAGAATTAAATCATTTGTAGAATTATTAAATGGTATGAGGTGGTCTACCTCATTTAAATCATTTTCTCAAATGATGATAATGAATAGTTGACTTAGGTCAATATAAATTCATGTATGATTGTTTGAGAAATTAAATCTTAAGAAGATTTCAATGAGAGGAAATTATTCCTCAAGCACCCTATGGAAACTATCAATTACATATGTAATGAGAGGAAATTACTTTTCCTCAAATAACACCACCAATGCACCCTAAATGAATTACTTGTGTGCCTAGCATAGTTTGTGTGAATATATGTGATGTTTGGAATGACCATTGAATTAGTTAAGTGATTATACCTCGTATTCAAATTTAGACGCTAGCATCGGAGAATACCAAGAGGAAGAAGGATTCTACCAAGAGGAGGAGGAAGAGAACCTTGAGAACTACCAAGGCAAGCTAATACTCTTGCAAAGTGCAAATCCCTCTTTGGGCAAGGCACCCTGATTCTTATCTTTCTTAGCACAAGCCTATCCCAAGTTTATACCTTACAAGTTTTACTTGTTGTTTTCAAAGAGTAAATTCAACTTGGTCTAAATAGAGAAGATTGCTAGAGTAGCAAAGTTAGTCTCAAAGATAGCAAAGCAATGTAGCACCCCTCATGATTAGTGCTAGTGCTAAAATACTAAAACTTGACTACGTAGATGGGAACATATGACTTGTTGAATTTGAAACTTTGGAATGATGAGTCATTCCATTGAATGATTTGAAGTTGAATGTGAACAAGAGAAGATAGTGATTTTTGATAAAACCCTGATATTGGTTTGAATGCGACACCTTTCCAATTATAAGTACCCCCACAATACCTGATTATGGGTAGGGCTTAACTGGAAGTTTATACACTTTAGTATGGGTTCCCTCTGAACACACATCATAGGGGTTATGCCGAGGCTGCCTCCGTTGTTGAGAAATGATGTGAATTGAGGTGAATTGTACGGCCAAGCCCTGTGCAGTTCCCAGGTTAACAGTTGGTTTTCACTGGGAGGCCAAGCTCATGGGGAGAGGTGCTCATACTAGAGTTTGTAAGTGAAAGGTTATGGTTGATGATCCGCGTACTGTGTTACGATGATTCGGAGTTATTCCGACGGATGAAATCAAATGTTGTGGCACAAGTGTGCAACCTCTGCAGAGTGTCAATCTATTCGAATAGCCGCGTCCACGGTTACGGACGGTTGGAAAGGCCATACAGTTTTCGGTGTCAGATTTTCAAAATATTTGATGAAATGAAATGGTGACTTGTGACTTGTTGAACTACAACAAATGTTGTGGGAATGACACTAATGTTCCCACTTGAGTTAGTTAGCACATGATCAAATACTTGTGAACTAAAATTGGGCTTATGCAAATTAAACTAGAGCTTAGCACCCTTACTCAATAGTTAGCACTTACTTTAGTGTTAGTTTGCAAGTACTTAAAGTACTTACGGCTTTGTCCCTGGCTATTCAAATGGCAGAGTATGAAGATGAACAGAACTACCAAGGAGATGACCAGCAGGACGCCTATGACAACTAGGAGCTTTCTGACGTCAAGCGTTGGCCTGTGGACTAGAGAGTCCCTTTATTGTTACGCTTCCGCTATGAACTTGTGTTTGTTCGTTGATTAATAGATCAACTATTTGTGTAATATGGATCATGTGATTCAAGTTGTAAGACATTATGGTTTGTAATAAATGATGACTATGATATTCGACTATTATGCCTCGCAACAACATTATCCTGGGATTGCGATGAATGACATAATAGGCATCTGGACTTAAAAATCCGGGTGTTGACAAGTTGGTATCAGAGCCATTGTTTGACCTTAGAAAACCTTAGTTAGAATGGGCGTTCATAAAAACCTAACTTTGAAATCAAAATGAAGAGAATATTTATGAAAAGTTACTCATACTCTTGTCTTGGAGGCTTTTTCGAAATTTGATGAAACATGCTCTTTCTTATTGTATCTACTTAAAATTTTGCCACACTTGTTCACTCTCTAACTTACTCTCCCAATTCGCTTTCAGATAGAGCCGAATGCACCCATCAACGCCAAGTTTTATCAACTTGGTAACGGAGGGAGTTTGATCTTCGAGCACGATCTCACCGCTGTCTCAAACTTTCTGGGATGCCTCCACCCCGAGTTCCACGGGATCCAGGTGAATGATCAGCCCGGAGGCGAGTTGCAGTGGATCATCACCGCAGATCTGAGGGGAAACATGGAGTCTCCCACCTCGGAGAGAATCCTTTTCTCTTTCCGTGAGAGCAACTGGCTCGATGGACTCGCACGTGGCCTTCAGGAGGCACTTGCGCGCCTCTGTGGACAGAACGCGGTGCGCCTACTTGCGTCTCGCTTCGCTCACCTTGTGAAGCGTGATGCCGCAGGAGTACCCATGGCTCTGCAGTCTCACCCTGAGTTGAGGCACCACGCTGAGCATCTGGATTTCATGCTGTATCACACTCAGCAGGATCTGGACAACGCCCGTGCGTACGCGAACCAGACTCACCTTGCACTGGCCACTCATGGCGATGCTATCAAGATGCTGTCCAAGGACCGCAACAAGCTTCGCCTGCTGTGTGCCAAGAGGGATGCTACTATTACGCGCCTTCGCGCCCAGATAGCGTCACTAGAGGCCACTGTCAAGGCCCAGGAGGATCAGCTGAGAGAGATGGAGGAAGACGAGGCCGGTATCGATATTCAGGGAGGAGGAGCCTTCCTGAGTGACGATGACGACTTTGAGGAGGACGAGTTCACTGAGGAGGAGGACTACGCGTTCCTGGAGCCAGGACCTGACGATGTCGTTCCCATCGACATTGAGGATGAGGGTAGCTGCACTTGATCACTTATGTAGGTGTGAGTTGTATCCCGTCCCTTGTATCGTAGCATGAAAAATGGTTCTTAAAACCATGGGAAGTGTGGTATGTTAATTTGTAATGTGTTATGTTGAATGAATGAATGTTTGTGTTGTCATCCAAAGCATTCAAGTTCTACAAGTTTTTGAACTCACTCAAAATAAACCATAGAAATTTCCCTCTTATCTTATAATCTTCTGTATATCCAGATGGCCCCTCCCAATCGCGACAACGCCATGATGCAACTGCTGCAAACCCTGCTGGCAGACAGGGAGAATGAAAGAGCTGAACGTCAAGCCAACATCGTCGCACTGCAGAACCTTGCTAACCAAGGCCATGGGAATCATGATCACCCCGGATCCAAACTCAAGAACTTCCAGAACACCAACCCTCCGGTGTTCAGCAAGACTGAAGAACCCCTCGACACCGACGACTGGATCCAGACTATGGAGAACAACTTGGAAGTAGCCGGAGTTGAAGCCAACGAGAAGGTCTTGTTTGCAACCCACTACCTTGCCGGACCAGCCCGAGCCTGGTGGACCAGCACCCGTGCCATGAACGGAGGTCAAGTCATGACTTGGGCAGATTTCAAGCTCAAGTTCAGCAAGTACCATGTGCCCCCGGGTCTTATCAAGAAGATGCGGGACGAGTTCCGCGAACTTAAGCAAGGAAGGATGACGGTGGTAGAATACCGCGACAGGTTCCTTACGCTGTCAAGGTACGCCCCCGACGAGACCGACACCACTGAGAAGAGGCAGGAGAGATTCCTGAATGGACTGCATGATGAGATGCAGACTGTCCTTGTCAACATCCCCTTCGCCGATCTTGAAGCCTTAGTGGACTCCGCCATTCAGATGGAAGGCAAGTTGAACCAAGCCAATGAGAACCGCAAACGCCGCATGATGCACCAGAGTGGGCCCAGCAATACTCCAAAGTATCGCCCCAGCTCAAGCGGAGGTTTTGCCCCCAGAAACAACAAACCCCAGATGCAGACTTCACGCCCCGGTTTTCAGAACCGGAGTGGAGGAAACCCCAGGCCAGGAGGCCACCACAACAACAACCACAACTACCAGAACAACACCAACAACTTCAACCGCGCGCCAATGCGAGCCCCCAACACCAACAATAACAACACCAACACCGCTCCAAGGACTGGGAGCAACGTCGTTCCCGTCGCAGCCAAGGACAAGTCCACCATCACTTGTTATGAGTGTGGTGTAGTGGGACACTACTCCAACGAGTGCCCCAAGAGGCTCGCCAAGCTCGCCGGCAACACTGCTGCACCTGCCCAGCAGCAACGCCGCGTTTCCACTGGAAAGAAGTTCGCCCCCAACAACCCCAATAACCGCAACGGTCGCCTCTTCCACATGAACGCCGAAGAAGCCCAGGAAGCACCAGATGTTGTACTGGGTATGTTTCCTGTCAACTCAGTACCTGCCAGAGTGTTGTTTGATTCCGGAGCATCTCATTCTTTTGTCACTGAAGACTTTGCGTCCACAAGTAAAATTCAACCTATCAGTTTGAAACATGTCATGATAGTTCAAATTCCCGGATCAACCAACAAAGCCAGAAAATTTTGCAAAAATGTACCCATCAGAATACATGAAGTAGATTTCTATGCCAACCTGATTATTCTGGGAACCAAAGGTTTGGAAATAGTGCTGGGTATGGATTGGATGGCCAAACATCATGGAATGATTGACTGTGCCAAGAAAGCCATCACCATGACCAGTAGCACCGGTATTATAGTAGAACATGTCTCAGAAAGACTGCCCAGAAAATTTACCTGCAACCAGAGTGTAGCCAAGCCAACCTTGGATTAGATCAGGGTTGTCTGTCGATACCCTGATGTGTTTCCTGATGGTCTGCCTGGTATGCCCCCAGATCGGGATATCGAGTTTATCATCGAGTTAATACCTGGAACCGGACCTATAGCCCAGAGAGCCTATAGCATGAACCCAGCAGAGTTAGTGGAACTGAAGAAGCAACTGGATGAACTGCTAGCCAAAGGTCTGATTCGACCAAGTGCGTCGCCTTGGAGATCCCCAGTCTTGTTTGTGGACAAGAAAGACGGTGCCAGTGGTTTATGTACGGACTATCGTAAGCTTAACGATGTCACCATCAAGAACAAATACCCCTTGCCGAAGATAGAAGACCTGTTTGACCAGCTGACCGGAGCCATAGTATTCTCGAAGATTGATCTCAGGACTGGATACCACCAGCTGAAGATTCGTGCATCGGATATTCCCAAAACTGCCTTTACCACCAGATATGGATTGTACGAGTACAATGTCATGTCATTTGGACTGACCAATGCCCCCGCTTATTTCATGAACCTCATGAATAAGATCTTCATGAACTTTCTGGATAAGTTTGTTGTCGTTTTCATCGATGACATCCTAATCTACTCCAAGTCCGAAGAAGAACATGAGCGACACCTAGAAGCTGTCCTGGAGACCCTTAGAGAGCATAAGATGTATGCTAAGTTCAGTAAATGTGAGTTTTGGCTGAAGGAAGTAGGATTCCTGGGACATATCTTGTCTGCAGGAGGAATTGCCGTAGATCCCGCCAAGATCAAGACTGTTGCTGAATGGAAAGCCCCAACAACTCAGACCGAGGTCCGCGCTTTTCTTGGATTAGCCGGATATTACCGCAGATTTGTAGAAGGCTTTTTGAGCATCGCTCGACCAATGACCCAATTGCTGAAGAAGGACAAGAAGTTCGAATGGACGGACAAATGCAAAGAGAGTTTCCAACAACTCAAGCTTAGACTGACCTCAGCCCCAATTCTGATCATGCCGGACATCACCAAACCCTTTGACGTTTACTGTGATGCATCCAAGATTGGTCTCGGATGTGTGCTGATGCAAGAAGGCAAAGGGATATCTTATCTGTCCCGGCAACTGAAGCAGCATGAGCAGAACTATCCAACTCATGACCTCGAGCTCGCAGCCGTAGTTTTAGCACTGAAGGTGTGGCGTCATTACCTCATGGGTAATCGCTGCGAGATCTATTCGGATCACAAGAGCCTGAAGTATATCTTCACCCAGAAGGAGCTGAATATGAGGCAAAGAAGATGGTTAGAGTTGATCAAGGATTACGATATGGAGATTCACTACCACCCCGGCAAGGCCAATGTGGTAGAGGATGCGTTGAGTAGACTGCCGTGCCAGTTGAACTCAATGATAGCCGAAGAACAACCCAGCCTATACCAGGAGTTTGAGCAGTTTAGAATGGAGTTAGTCAGTGAAGGATTCCTAGCCAGCATAGAGCTACAACCCACCTTGATTGGTCAGATCAAGGAAGCCCAGAAGGGAAATGCCAGCATTGATGGAATCAAGACCCAGATAGCTGCGGGAAAAGCACCGGGATTCACCGTTGATGAAGAAGGAGTTCTTTGGTACAACGGACGCCTGTGTGTACCGTCAGACTCAGAGTTGAAGCAAGTTATCCTGAAGGAAGCCCATGAGACCTTATACTCTATTCACCCCGGAGGTACCAAGATGTATCAAGACTTGAAGGAACAATTCTGGTGGCATGGAATGAAGAGGGAGATTGGAAGCTACATCGCCAAATGTGATATCTGTCAGCGAGTCAAGGCAGAACATCAGCGACCCGCAGGACTGCTGCAACCACTACAGATTCCAGAATGGAAGTGGGACTCTGTAGGAATGGACTTTATCACAGGATTGTCTAAATCCAGCAAAGGCAATGATTCCATATGGGTAGTGGTCGATAGATTGACCAAGGTAGCTCATTTCATCGCTGTCAAGACCACCTATCAAGGCCCGAAGTTAGCTGAACTGTACATCTCCAGAATAGTCGCCCTGCACGGAACCCCGAAGTCGATAGTGTCAGATAGAGGATCACAATTCACCTCAAGGTTCTGGCAGAAGGTGCATGAAGGACTAGGAACTCGTCTGAATTTCAGCACCGCATATCACCCGCAGACCGATGGACAGACCGAGAGAGTCAACCAGATACTGGAGGACATGCTGAGAGCATGTGTACTGGAATATGGATCCAAGTGGGAAGACTGCCTGCCTTACGCAGAATTTTCTTACAACAACAGTTACCAAGCCAGTCTACAGATGGCCCCCTTTGAAGCCCTGTACGGAAGGAAGTGCCGTACCCCCCTGAAGTGGTTGGAAGTCGGAGAGAGTCAAGTCTTTGGACCTGATGTCCTTCGTGAAGCTAAAGAGAAGGTGCATAAGATCCGCGAATACCTCAAGACGGCGCAATCAAGGCAGAAGAGTTACGCCGACAAGAGACGCCGAGAGATGACCTTTGAGATCGGAGATTTTTTCTATCTCAAAGTATCCCCCCTGAAAGGAATGCAGAGATTTCAGCTGAAAGGAAAGCTTGCACCCCGATATGTCGGACCCTTCAAAGTTCTGAGTCGCCGAGGAGAAGTATCCTATCAACTGGAGTTACCTGAAGAAATGTCGGCTGTGCACGACGTGTTTCACATCTCACTCCTCCGGAAGTGCCTTGAAGTCCCTGAGAAGACCGAAGTGTTCAAGAACATTGATCACCGTTCGGTGGATATCAACCAAGACCTGACATACCGTGAAGTGCCGATTCACATCTTGGAAGAAGCTTACCGAACCACCCGCACCCGAAGCATCAAGTTTCTGAAGATACAGTGGAGCAATCATACCGAAGATGAAGCCACTTGGGAGCGAGAGGAAGACATGAGGAAGGAATACCCAGATCTCTTTAGTACCTAATTTTCTTTAAGATCTCGGGACGAGATCTTTTGTAAGGGGGAAGGGTTTGTAACATCCCAAATTTCAATGAAAGGAAGAAGAAGAATTCCAGAGATCCAAATTTGAGAACCAACAAAAACTTTTAAATTTGCATATAGTGCCCTGCATAGGACTTGTGCATTTTGAGTGTTATGCCATGATGATTGTTTTATTGTTTATGTGATGAACTCTAAAACCCTAAAGTGATCAAGTGAAGATCATCAATTCAATAAATCAAAAAGAGAAAGATTTCAAATATGAATAAAACCCTAAAAACCCTAACATATGGCAATTGCCATTTTTGCAAATTTGATCCTAAACCCATTTGATCTTCACCATTATTTGCATTATGATATTAAAGAGTTATTACAACTTTGAGAATCAAAGAAATACCATTTAAACCAAATTCAAAAACCAAAATATGATCACATGAGATAATGGTCATTTTTGACAATTACATTCTAGTCACCACTTTGAGCCTCTATATTTCAAGATTTCTAAACTAAACAAATTCAAATCTTTGCATGTCATCCAAGTACACAACAAGATGAACAACTTTTGTAAAGATCATCATACCAAATTCAGCTTGGATCAAGAGTTATGATCAAGCAAAGATGAGACTTTGAAACACATGCACCATTCCCAATTTTCAAAATATGATCAAACCATGCCAAACCTTGACCACCACTTGACCTAGTGATGTCTACGTTCCCCCTCCTTTCCTGTAGACAGTGTTGGGCCTCCAAGAGCAGAGGTTTGTAGAACAGCAGCAAGTTTTCCCTTAAGTGGATCACCCAAGGTTTATCGAACTCAGGGAGGAAGAGGTCAAAAATATCCCTCTCATGCAACCCTGCAACCACAAAGCAAGAAGTCTCTTGTGTCCCCAACACACCAAATAGGTGCACTAGTTCGGCGAAGAGATAGTGAAATACAGGTGGTATAAATAAGTATGAGCAGTAGCAACGGTGCCGTAAAAATAGCTTGTCTGGCGTGTAGTTGATGGTGGTAGTATTGCAAAAGAGTAACGCAAAGAAACAAGAAACAAGCAGCGATAGCAGTATTTAGGAACAAGGCCTAGGGATTACACTTTCACTAGTGGACACTCTCAACATTGATCACATAACAGAATAGATAAATGCATACTCTACACTCTTGTTGGATGATGAACACATTGCGTAGGATTACACGAACCCTCAATGCCGGAGTTAACAAGCTCCACAATTTGTTCATATTTAAGTAACCTTATAGTGTAAGATAGATCAATAGACTAAACCAAGTACTAACATAGCATGCACACTGTCACCTTCATGCATATGTAGGAGGAATAGATCACATCAATATTATCATAGCAATAGTTAACTTCGCAATCTACAAGAGATCATGATCATAGCATAAACCAAGTACTAACACGGTGCACACACTGTCACCTTTACACACGTGCAGGAGGAATAGAACTACTTTAATAACTTTGCTAGAGTAGCACATAGATAGTAGTGATACAAAACTCATATGAATCTCAATCATGTAAAGCAGCTCATGAGATCATTGTATTGAAGTACATAGTAGAGAGATTAACCACATAGCTACCGGTACAGCCCCGAGCCTCGATGGAGAACTACTCCCTCCTCATGGGAGCAGCAGCGGTGATGAAGATGGCGGTGGAGATGGCAGCGGTGTCGATGGAGAAGCCTTCCGGGGGCACTTCCCCGCTCCGGCAGCGTGCCGGAACAGAGACTCCTGTCCCCCAGATCTTGGCCTCGCGATGGCGGCGGCTCTGGAAGGTTTCTGCGGGTTTCGTCAATCGCCTCAGGGTTTTCGCGACGGAGGCTTTATATAGGCGAAGAGGCGGCGCAGGAGGGCTTCTGGGGGGCCCACACCATAGGGCGGCGCGGCCCCCCCTCTGGCCGCGCCAGGGTGTGGTGTGGGGCCCCCAGGGCTCCCCTCTGGCGGCTCTCGGGTGTTCTGGATGGTTCCGGGAAAAATAGGAACCTGGGCGTTGATTTCGTCCGATTCCGAGAATATTTCGTTACTAGGATTTCTGAAACCAAAAACAGCAGAAAATAGCAACTGGCCTTTCGGCATCTTGTTAATAGGTTAGTTCCAGAAAATGCACGAATATGACATAAAGTGTGCATAAAACATGTAGATAACATCAATAATGTGGCATGGAACATAAGAAATTATCGATACGTTGGAGACGTATCAGCATCCCCAAGCTTAGTTCTGCTCGTCCCGAGCAGGTAAAACGATAACACAGATAATTTCTGAAGTGACATGCCATCATAAACTTGATCATACTATTTGTAAAGCATATGTAGTGAATGCAGCGATCAAAACAATGGTAATGACATGAGTAAACAACTGAATCATAAAGCAAAGACTTTTCATGAATAGCACTTCAAGACAAGCATCAATAAGTCTTGCATAAGAGTTAACTCATAAAGCAATAATTCAAAGTAAAGGCATTGAAGCAACACAAAGGAAGATTAAGTTTCAGCGGTTGCTTTCAACTTGTAACATGTATATCTCATGGATATTGTCAACATAGAGTAACATAATAAGTGCAATAAGCAAGTATATAAGAATCAATGCACAGTTCACACAAATGTTTGCTTCTTGAGGTGGAGAAAGATAGGTGAACTGACTCAACAATAAAAGTAAAAGAATGGTCCTTCAAAGAGGAAAGCATCGATTGCTATATTTGTGCTAGAGCTTTGATTTTGAAAACATGAAACAATTTTGTCAACGGTAGTAATAAAGCATATGTATCATGTAAATTATATCTTACAAGTTGCAAGCCTCATGCATAGTATACTAATAGTGCCCGCACCTTGTCCTAATTAGCTTGGACTACCGGATCATCACAATGCATTGTTTTTACCAAGTGTCACAAAGGGGTACCTCTATGCCGCCTGTACAAAGGTCTAAGGAGAAAGCTCGCATTGGATTTCTCGCTATTGATTATTCTTCAACTTAGACATCCATACCGGGACAACATAGACAACAGATAATGGACTCCTCTTTTATGCATAAGCATGTAACAACAATTAATAATTTTCTCATTTGAGATTGAGGATATATGTCCAAAACTGAAACTTCCACCATGGATCATGGCTTTAGTTAGCGGCCCAATGTTCTTCTCTAACAATATGCATGCTTAACCATAAGGTGGTAGATCCCTCTTACTTCAGACAAGACGAACATGCATAGCAACTCACATGAAATTCAACAAAAAATAGTTGATGGCGTCCCCAGTGAACATGGTTATCGCACAACAAGCAACTTAATAAGAGATAAAGTGCATAAGTACATATTCAATACCACAATAGTTTTTAAGCTATTTGTCCCATGAGCTATATATTGCAAAGGTGAATGATGGAATTTTAAAGGTAGCACTCAAGCAATATACTTTGGAATGGCGGAAAATACCATGTAGTAGGTAGGTATGGTGGACACAAATGGCATAGTGGTTGGCTCAAGTATTTTGGATGCATGAGAAGTATTCCCTCTCGATACAAGGTTTAGGCTAGCAAGGTTTATTTGAAACAAACACAAGGATGAACCGGTGCAGCAAAACTCACATAAAAGACATATTGAAAACATTATAAGACTCTACACCGTCTTCCTTGTTGTTCAAACTCAATACTAGAAATTATCTAGACCTTAGAGAAACCAAATATGCAAACCAAATTTTAGCATGCTCTATGTATTTCTTCATTAAATGGTGCAAAGCATATGATGCAAGAGCTTAAACATGAGCACAACAATTGCCAAGTATCACATTACCCAAAACATTAATAGCAATTACTACATGTATCATTTTCCAATTCCAACCATATAACAATTTAACGAAGAAGAAAACTTCGCCATGAATATTATGAGCTAAGAACACATGTGTTCATACGAACCAGCGGAGCGTGTCTCTCTCCCACACAAGCATTTATTCAAACAAAAACAAAAATAGAAACAAACAAACAGACGCTCCAAGAAAAGTACATAAGATGTGATGGAATAAAAATATAGTTTCAGGGGAGGAACCTGATAATGTTGTCGATGAAGAAGGGGATGCCTTGGGCATCCCCAAGCTTAGACGCTTGAGTCTTCTTGATATATGCAGGGGTGAACCACCGGGGCATCCCCAAGCTTAGAGCTTTCACTCTCCTTGATCATGTTGCATCATACTCCTCTCTTGACCCTTGAAAACTTCCTTCACACCAAACTTCTCATAAACTTCATTAGAGGGGTTAGTACATAATCAAAAACTCACATGTTCAGAGGTGACACAATCATTCTTAACACTTCTGGACATTGCTCAAAGCTACTGGAGTTTAATGGAACAAAGAAATCCATCCCACATAGCAAAAGAGGCAATGCGAAATAAAAGACAGAATCTGTCAAAACAGAACAGTCCGTAAAGACGAATTTCTAATAAATACTTCCGTTGCTCAAATCAGAAAACTCAAAACTAATGAAAGTTGCGTACATATCTGAGGAACACGCACGTAAATTGGCATATTTTTCTGATTTTTCTACAGAGAGAAAATCCCAGATTCGTGACAGATAGAAATCTGTTTCTGTGCAGAAATCCAAATCTAGTATCAACCTTCGATTAGAGGCTTCACTTGGCACAACAAAACACAAAACTAAGATAAGGAGAGGTTGCTACAGTAGTAAACAACTTCCAAGACACAAATATAAAACAAAGTACTGTAGCAAAATAACACATGGGTTATCTCCCAAGAAGTTCTTTCTTTATAGCCATTAAGATGGGCTCAGCAGTTTTAATGATGCACTCATAAGAAATAGTATTTGAAGCAAAAGAGAGCATCAAGAGGCAAATTCAAAACACATTTAAGTCTAACATGCTTCCTATGCAAAGTAATCTTGTAAATAAACAAGTTCATGAAGAGCAAAGTAACAAGCATAGGAAGATAAAACAAGTGTAGCTTCAAAAATTTCAGCACATAGAGAGGTGTTTTAGTAACATGAAAATTTTTGCAACCATATTTTCCTCTCTCATAATAACTTTCAGTAGCATCATGAGCAAACTCAACAATATAACTATCACATAAAGCATTCTTATCATGAGTCTCATGCATAAAATTATTACTCTCCACATAAGCATAATCAATTTTATTAGTAATAGTGGGAGCAAATTCAACAAAGTAGCTATCATTATTATTCTCATCAAGTGTTGGAGGCATAGTATAATCACAACAAAATTTACTCTCCATAGTAGGTGGTACCAAAAGACTACTATCATTATAATCATCATAAATAGGAGGCAAAGTATCATCAAAGAAAATTTTCTCCTCAATGCTTGGTGGACTAAAAAGATCATGCTCATCAAAACCAGCTTCCCCAAGCTTAGAATTTTCCATATCATTAGCAACAATGGTGTTCAAAATGTTCATACTAATATCATTGCTACTAGCATGCAAATAAGGTTCCATAGGTTTTTTAATTTTCGCATTAAACCATTCATGTCTTGACTCAGGAAATAGTACAAAGAGCTCACAGATGTTTTCCATTATGCCTTACTAGTGTAAAACAAGAAACAAAAAGATGCAATTGCAGGATCTAAAGGAAATAGCTTCGAGCACAAACACAATGGCGCCAGAAAAGTACTTTACCTGGAACCGGAGTATGAGTGCCTTTTACCTTTCCTCCCCGGCAACGGCGCCAGAAAAGTGCTTGATGTCTACGTTCCCCCTCCTTTCCTGTAGACAGTGTTGGGCCTCCAAGAGCAGAGGTTTGTAGAACAGCAGCAAGTTTTCCCTTAAGTGGATCACCCAAGGTTTATCGAACTCAGGGAGGAAGAGGTCAAAGATATCCCTCTCATGCAACCCTGCAACCACAAAGCAAGAAGTCTCTTGTGTCCCCAACACACCAAATAGGTGCACTAGTTCGGCGAAGAGATAGTGAAATACAGGTGGTATAAATAAGTATGAGCAGTAGCAACGGTGCCAGAAAATAGCTTGCTGGCGTGTAGTTGATGGTGGTAGTATTGCAGCAGTAGTAACGCAGTAAAACAGTAAACAAGCAGCGATAGCAGTATTTAGGAACAAGGCCTAGGGATTACACTTTCACTAGTGGACACTCTCAACATTGATCACATAACAGAATAGATAAATGCATACTCTACACTCTTGTTGGATGATGAACACATTGCGTAGGATTACACGAACCCTCAATGCCGGAGTTAACAAGCTCCACAATTTGTTCATATTTAAGTAACCTTATAGTGTAAGATAGATCAATAGACTAAACCAAGTACTAACATAGCATGCACACTGTCACCTTCATGCATATGTAGGAGGAATAGATCACATCAATATTATCATAGCAATAGTTAACTTCGCAATCTACAAGAGATCATGATCATAGCATAAACCAAGTACTAACACGGTGCACACACTGTCACCTTTACACACGTGCAGGAGGAATAGAACTACTTTAATAACTTTGCTAGAGTAGCACATAGATAGTAGTGATACAAAACTCATATGAATCTCAATCATGTAAAGCAGCTCGTGAGATCATTGTATTGAAGTACATAGTAGAGAGATTAACCACATAGCTACCGGTACAGCCCCGAGCCTCGATGGAGAACTACTCCCTCCTCATGGGAGCAGCAGCGGTGATGAAGATGGCGGTGGAGATGGCAGCGGTGTCGATGGAGAAGCCTTCCGGGGGCACTTCCCCGCTCCGGCAGCGTGCCGGAACAGAGACTCCTGTCCCCTAGATCTTGGCCTCGCGATGGCGGCGGCTCGGAAGGTTTCGTGGGTTTCGTCAATCGCCTGTGGTTTTCGCAACGGAGGCTTTATATAGGCGAAGAGGCGGCGCAGAGGGCTTACGGGGCCCACACCATAGGGCGGCGCGGCCCCCTCCGGCCGCGCCAGGGTGTGGTGTGGGGCCCCTGTGGCTCCCCTCCGGCGGCTCTCGGGTGTTCGGATGGTTCCGGGAAAATTAGGAACCTGGGCGTTGCTTTCGTCCGATTCCGAGAATATTTCGTTACTAGGATTTCTGAAACCACAAACAGCAAAAACAAAGAATCGGCCTTTCGGCATCTTGTTAATAGGTTAGTTCCAGAAAATGCACGAATATGACATAAAGTGTGCATAAAACATGTAGATAACATCAATAATGTGGCATGGAACATAAGAAATTATCGATACGTTGGAGACGTATCACCTAGCCATGCTCCCCTGACCTCACCCTACCTATTCCATGCAAGAACTCGACATGGACACGACCAGAACATGGCTGGCCATGGCCATGCCGGTCCCGTTCCACGTCGACACACCACCCCTCTCTCCCTGCCTCTCCAAACCTCACCACCTTGCCAAACGTGTAGCCCTTGATCTCCTGGATTCGCCAGTACTCGCCATTGACCGAGAGGACGCCGACACGACCCGCCAAGACCGCGCCCAGTACGTCCCAGGTACGACGCGAGCGGCATGGCGACGTCACCGCGCACGGACGCGCGCGACACGGCCACGCGGCGTTCGCCGTACCTCGCCGTACCCCGACCATCTCCGCGCGCCCTGGTACCCTCCTCGCCACGCGGAGCTTGCCGGACAAGCTGGCGTCATGCCTTAGCGCCCACGGCCGCCGGAGAGGACGAGCGCGCCCGCCACGGTCGCGCGAGTACATGAACGGACCCGACCACCACACGCACCCCCTTGCCGCGCCGTTCACGGTCACAGCACCGTCGTGACGTCGTGAACACGATCGCGCCCTCGCCTATCTCTCTAGCCTGCCGGAGAAGCCGCACCCTTGTCGACCTTGCCGCAGCACCCACGGCAACCTCGAGCCTATAAAAGGAGGCATCGCCTCGACGATTCCTTCACACCGCAACACTCCCCTCTCCTTCCTCGACTTCCTCGCCACCTCACCATGCTCGATTAGCCACCAGACGCCCTCAATTGCTAGATCGCCGCCGCCCACAGTAGCCGACGATCGCCGGAGAAGGAAGCCGCCCCTTGAGCCGCCGCCGGTACCAGGAGCTTCGCCGTCGTCCACAACTTCACCGAGCACACTGCCCACCCTAGCTGGAGCCACGGTGAGCCCTCCGACCCCCTACCTGAGCCGCCGGCGAGCCCCTCTCTCGCCGTCGACGACGACGAGCGTGAGCCGTCGATCCACGTTCTAATCCAACGCACCACAAGCCCCCGTACCCCTTCGCGTTTTAATAGAGGCTGACGGGTGGAGCCCACTGTCAGGCAGCCCGCGTGTGCGTGGATGCGTGGTGGGCTGGCCTTGGGCCGTTTTAAACCAATTAGGCCCAGTTAGTTTCCCGCCAGCCCGTTTAATTCAAATCTCGTTTAATAAATTCAATTCAAATTCAATACTGGACCCAACTTTGAAAATTCATAGAATCTGTTTGGCTTGGCCAAATTTAACAAATTTTATATTGTTGGAAAGCCACAGAAAAGTTCTACAACATGCCACTGGTGCCACCTCAAGATCTGTTGTAGAAATAAAATGATAAAAAGAAGAAGGCAGGGACTTTTTCATATTCAAATAATTATTAAAAATCAACCAAAATAGATATTTAATTAATTCCAACTCCAATAGCTCACATTTGACTTACACTAATTGTTTCTGCAAGAAAATGGGTGGTAACTTTGTATGATCATACCCTAGATTAATTAATGGACAATATGGCTAGTTTATTTAAGTGATATTGTCCAAAACTATTATGTAAATCATATGAAGTATTTTACTTCATTTAAATCTTGTCTCAAGTGAATTCATGTGATGTTTGAACCCCTGGTCAAACACTCTTATATGAATACTTGGAGAATTAAATCATTTGTAGAATTATTAAATGGTATGAGGTGGTCTACCTCATTTAAATCATTTTCTCAAATGATGATAATGAATAGTTGACTTAGGTCAATATAAATTCATGTATGATTGTTTGAGAAATTAAATCTTAAGAAGATTTCAATGAGAGGAAATTATTCCTCAAGCACCCTATGGAAACTATCAATTACATATGTAATGAGAGGAAATTACTTTTCCTCAAATAACACCACCAATACACCCTAAATGAATTACTTGTGTGCCTAGCATAGTTTGTGTGAATATATGTGATGTTTGGAATAGCCATTGAATTAGTTAAGTGATTATACCTCGTATTCAAATTTAGACGCTAGCATCGGAGAATACCAAGAGGAAGAAGGATTCTACCAAGAGGAGGAGGAAGAGAACCTTGAGAACTACCAAGGCAAGCTAATACTCTTGCAAAGTGCAAAGCCCTCTTTGGGCAAGGCACCCTGATTCTTATCTTTCTTAGCACAAGCCTATCCCAAGTTTATACCTTACAAGTTTTACTTGTTGTTTTCAAAGAGTAAATTCAACTTGGTCTAAATAGAGAAGATTGCTAGAGTAGCAAAGTTAGTCTCAAAGATAGCAAAGCAATGTAGCACCCCTCATGATTAGTGCTAGTGCTAAAATACTAAAACTTGACTACTCTAGATGGGAACATATGACTTGTTGAATTTGAAACTTTGGAATGATGAGTCATTCCATTGAATGATTTGAAGTTGAATGTGAACAAGAGAAGATAGTGATTTTTGATAAAGGGATTTCTATTTTCGTGCCCCTGCTTTGTTAGTTGTACTCAGTTTTCCCCAGCTCGTTAGTTTTTCCTCAGCTTTCCCCTCCCTCTAGTTTGAAACCCCTCGAAGACGCGGGTTGCCGTCAGGTCAGAGGCCTTACCGTTACCGTCAGGTCAGTTCCTCTCTGACCGTCTCGTGCTGACGGGTAGCCATCCATCTACCGCTGACGCGTGGGCCGTTTTATTTCCTTATTGTATACGCGGTGCTGCCAATGACAAATGGGGCCGCTCTATGGGGCTGCCGCAGCCAATGACCAGTGGGTCGTCTATTTATTTATAGAAAATTATATATTGCCCCTCTGTGGGGCCTCCGCAGCCAATGACCGCTGTGGCAGGTGACTATTTTCGCAGCTTAATCTAAAGTGACTCTTATGCTAAACATTGTGCATCCCGACGTTGACCTAGCAGTGGCGGCGAGCATAGCCGTTCTGACCATGCCGATATCGGCATCGGCATCGGCATCGTTTGGAGGATGTGGTGCTCGAATAATAGTGAAAATGCGATATTATTTTTTACATGCATAATATATAGAAAATAGCTAGATCTCTAAATCGATGCATATGAAGCTACATATATATTCTTGGTCATAATCCCCTTATCTAAAGGGGATGGATGCATGGCTTCACGTTGTCGTCGCTTTCATCGTCAGTATCTTCGTCGTCTGAGTAGTAGTACCTCCTGCACATTGTTCCGTCGAACACCTTCACTGTGAGCACATCATCGCCTTCATATTTGAAGTGTACGTAGCAGCCGAAATCCACACTGTGCGCGATGGCGAATTTCTCCTAGCCCTTGTCGAGGTACATCCGGCCTTGTCCGTCAAATAGGACCTCCACGGTCCAGAGACGAGGACCGCAGTCAGCTGCTCGCAGATACACCTTAGCTGGCTCCTGGCCGTCAAGATAGTCCGCAAATTTTTTTGGGAGTTCCTGCAAAGAGATCGAGCGCCGATCGTTTGAAATTAAATGTTTTTTATAACATGCCCATAATTAATCACATGCATCATATATGTGGGAACGCGTACGTACCTTCTTGACCAAAGGGTCTTCATAGACGACGATGAAGAACTCCTCTATGATCAATGGTAGTGTTGACGGTGGTGGTGGCAATGATGATGATCCACTTCCCCTTCCCCTTCCCCTTCCCCTTCCCCTTCCCCTTCCAGTCCGCGTCCGAGACGTGGAAGCCATGGCAATGGATCAAGTGTATGTGAACGAAGAAGAGAGAGGCAGAACCTATTGACACAAGGGATGGCCGTGTGGGTGTTTATAAGGGAGAGATGACCGTTGTAGGGGTTTACACAATAAAATAAGGAGGAGGTGAACGTTGGTGGGGGTTTACACAATAAATTAAGGAGGAGATGACCGTTGTGGGGGTTTACACAATAAATTAAGGAGGAGACGACCGTTGTGGACTATCTTGACTGAAATGGAACTTCGTGATATAGTTTATCATTTTACCGTGAAAAGTAATGCCTAAAAGAAATGGTAATTCGTGATAGTTTATCATTTACCGTAATGGCTACAACAAATCGTTGATGGTTTATCATTTTTTGCGTGAAAAGTAATGGCTACAAGAAATGGGTGATGGTGTATCATTTTTTGCGTCAAAAGTAATGGCTACAACAAAATCGGTGATGATTTATCGTTTTTTGCGTGAAAAGTAATGGCTACAAGAAATGGGTGATGGTGTATCATTTTTTGCGTGAAAAGTAATGGCTACAACAAAATCGGTGATGGTTTATCGTTTTTTGCGTGAAAAGTAATGGCTACAAGAAATGGGTGATGGTGTATCATTTTTTGCGTCAAAAGTAATGGCTACAACAAAATCGGTGATGATTTATCGTTTTTTGCATGAAAAGTAATGGGTACAAGAAATGGGTGATGGTGTATCATTTTTTTGCGTGAAAAGTAATGGCTACAACAAAATGGTGATGGTTTATCATTTTTTTGCGTGAAAAGTAATGGCTACAACAAAATCGGTGATGGTTTATCATTTTTTGGCGTGAAAAGTAATGGCTACAACAAAATCGGTGATGGTTTATCAATTTTTGCGTGAAAAGTAATGCCTAAAAAGAGTTTATAATTTAGCTCGTGAAAAATAATGCAGAAAACCAAACTTTGCGTGAAGTTAACCAACGACAGAGAGAGAGGGTGGTGGCCCCGACCAGAGAGAGAGATAGGGGTTATCCTGCCCGTTAGATCATACGATCAATGGTCGGCGGACACGATCCGCGTGACATGGGCTAGACCAATCAGGGCAATGTTGGGCGTCTGTGAGAGTTTGTGAAGGGAGAGGGCAAAACTGAGTAGTATCAAGAAACCAAGGGCAAGTGAGTAGTAAACAGACTAAGGGATTCAAATATGAGATTTAAAAAATGGAAAATGCATGTTTTGTACAATGAAACCCATCTTGGCCTACCTCAAACTATTTGCAATACAAATCTACATGAGTGTGAAAATTATGGCCTCATTCAGACAAAGTATGTTTTGGGGAAAGCTGTTTTGGGTAGGGCTTATTATGGAAAACCATGCACCTTCATAGCTACTAGATGATTTGAGAAGTGGCAATTTGTGGTGAAACTTGATTTATCTATGATTTATCTATGATTTGAGAAGTGGCAATTTGTGGTAAAGACTCAATGAGTAAGTGCCACTCTTTTTCGGAATTTTTTGCACATTAAATAACTCATTTAACTAGTTAATCCCATTTGTTGACTCTCTGTTGACCAGCCACTTGAGGGTAAAACTGAGTATATTGCACTAGCCAGTATTAGCACTCAAGGCGAAAACTGAGCACACAAAAAATGCTAGTATATGACTCGAGGGTATACCTGAGTATATCTAAATTTCCAGGGTTAAACCCGAGGACGCGTGTTGCGGTGCAGAAGTGGAAGACGTGCCATTGTTGACGCGTGTCGCGGTGCAGACGTGCAAATAGTGGACGTGTAGGACGCGGGTCGCATTTAGGACGCGTAAGCCCCTCCCTCCCTCCCTCTGCACACAGTCGTCTCATTCTCGCTCACGCACGAAACCACCCCTCTCACGTCCCATCAACTTCTCCAAATCGAAAAAACCCCAACCGCCGTACGCACGCTACCCTGCCGGCGATGGAGAAGAAGAATGCGCCGGCGGCCATCGCCTCCGAGCCCGTCTCCGCCGAGCCCGTCGCCTCCGAGCTCGTCGCCGCCGAGCCTGTCGCCGCCGAGCGCGTCGCCTCCAAGGGCGGCGCATCCAAGCGCGGCGCCTCCGTGAACTGGGCCTCTCTCTCGGCTGATGGACCACTTCACAAGATCGGCGAATGCTTACTGGCGAACGAGGAGTACGCCGACACCTACTCTGCTATGAGGCAAGTCTGTAGAAATTGGCGCTCAGGTTTGCCTGAGCCCGACGCGCACACAGACGAATGGATCATGCTACACCACGCCCTTCCACGCGTCGCTGAGTTCACCTTCCTCCAACTCGGCACATCACGCTACGTCACCATAGATCTATCGGAAGTTCATACAAGGTTCAAATTCCTCCATATCTACCTTTTTATTTTCAATCTTATACATCTTAGTGCTGAATGTTATCTTCATCAATATATTTTAGATACTACTTCGTCGGCTTTTGCCGTGGCGTCATCGTGCTTGCCCAGAAGAACCCGCCGCACAAGATACGGCTTCTGAACCCACTCACAAAGAAATCGAACACTATGTTTGAGGCGCAGATGCCATCTGTTTTTCTGAAATCAGTCGCTGTTATCAAATCCCCGACTATGGTCTTCGTTGCCGCACATTACCCGCCGGAAATTGGTTGGGTCGATGAGAGCACTCCAACTAAGGATATAAATGAAGATTGGGGAGTAGGAAGATTTTCGATCAAGAACCATTGTCTGTGTTGCATTACCCCGTTCAATGGTGAACTGTATGCAGTAGCTGCGGACAATTTTGAGATCGGAAGAATAGTGTGCACCAATGTACAGTTGCAGCAGCGCGAGCACTGTCAAGATGGAGACACTAATTTCATTTCCAGAACTTGCACGTCAGAAGTTCTACCTTGTGAAGTCGGATGGTGATCTGCTGCTTGTGTTGTTGGTCAGCGAGGCTTTGGCGGGCAAACCATTGGTGTACCGTGTGGACACTCAGAGCCACTCTCTCCATCCGGTCAGTAACATTGGCAGTAATGCCTTCTTCGTGAATTATATCCGGTGTATCTCCGTCGACACCAGAGTGTACCCGACACTTCGACCTGGCAGCATCTACTACACGGATTTGGGTTATATCAGAGAGTACTCTCATGATACAAAGGCCTGGGATGAGTGGCCACTACGTGTGGATAGAATAGGACTCTACGGTATGAGAAATGAACACAGGCCATACCGTTTGGAGGATGTATTGGCCTCACACTGCAGACGGAAGGAGTTCAATGCATATTTCCTTGGGGTAATGCACGGATGGGGGGAAGAATAAATATATAAGGAGGAATGAAGAACAAATTCATTCATCCTGGGGTATCCTAATCTTCTTGTTGTCCATACATTGCGTGTGTCTTGTATATTTTTCAACTTAGTTTGTCGTGAACATTAACAACGTTATTGGCTGCTTTTGGCTGCTGTATGCAGTTTATGTATTATACTTAGTTTTCTGATTATGCTGTTGAGAATTTATCATATACTAGCTTCTAGATTTGCTACCATATTGGGCAAAAAAAGAGGGCCAAAAGGCATAAATAACCCCAGAGATTTGCTACTAGATTTGTTGCCATATTGAAGAAAGACAGAAATAGAAGCTTCTCTAGATTTGATACTAATTTGGTGAGAAAGACAGAGAGAGAAAGAGGGGAAAAGGTGCTCTTAAAAATGCCAATTTGGGCCGAGAGAGACAAAACCCAGCTCCTGCTCACGTGCAACCAAACGCTTCTCGTCCTGTCCCACGCGGTCCCTTTCTACCAGCCCCACGCGACGCGGCCCCACACGACGCGGCCCCATACGACGCGGCCCCACAGACGATGCGGCGCAACACGTCAGCATAGAACGTCCAAATAAACGGATTCCTTCCGTCTGAGCTCGTTCTACGGGTTTCAAACATAGGCTTGGGGAAAACTGAGGAAAAACTAAGGGGCTGGGGAAAACTGAGTACAACTAACGACCCGAGGGCACGAAAATAGAAATCCCTTTGATAAAACCCTGATATTGGTTTGAATGCGATACCTTTCCAATTTTAAGTACCCCCACAATACCTGATTATGGGTAGGGCTTAACTGGAAGTTTATACACTTTAGTATGGGTTCCCTCTGAACACACATCATAGGGGTTATGCCGAGGCTGCCTCCGTTGTTGAGAAATGATGTGAATTGAGGTGAATTGTTCGGCCAAGCCCTGTGCAGTTCCCAGGTTAACAGTTGGTTTTCACTGGGAGGCCAAGCTCATTGGGAGAGGTGCTCATACTAGAGTTTGTAAGTGAAAGGTTATGGTTGATGATCCACGTACTGTGTTACGATGATTCGGAGTTATTCCGAACGGATGAAATCAAATGTTGTGGCACAAGTGTGCAACCTCTGCAGAGTGTCAATCTATTCGAATAGCGGCATCCACGGTTACGGACGGTTGGAAAGGCCATACAGTTTTCGGTGTCAGATTTTGAAAATATTTGATGAAATGAAATGGTGACTTGTGACTTGTTGAACTACAACAAATGTTGTGGGAATGACACTAATGTTCCCACTTGAGTTAGTTAGCACATGATCAAATACTTGTGAACTAAAATTGGGCTTATGCAAATTAAACTAGAGCTTAGCACCCTTACTCAATAGTTAGCACTTACTTTAGTGTTAGTTTGCAAGTACTTAAAGTACTTACGGCTTTGTCCCTGGCTATTCAAATGGCCAGAGTATGAAGATGAACAGAACTACCAAGGAGATGACCAGCAGGACGCCTATGACAACTAGGAGCTTTCTGACGTCAAGCGTTGGCCTGTGGACTAGAGAGTCCCTTTATCGTTACGCTTCCGCTATGAACTTGTGTTTGTTCGTTGATCAATAGATCAACTATTTGTGTAATATGGATCATGTGATTCAAGTTGTAAGACATTATGGTTTGTAATAAATGATGACTATGATATTCGACTATTATGCCTCGCAACAACATTATCCTGGGATTGCGATGAATGACATAATAGGCATCTGGACTTAAAAATCCGGGTGTTGACAAAGTACCAATTCCGTACAGTGATTCTAGCGCCGTACATATCGCGTTAACCATAAGATCTATAATGGCTCTGGGGAAGTCAGCTGTATCTTTTCCCTCCTGCACGCCACCGGACTTGATAGAGCCTGGCGGGGTGTTGGGATAACACCGCCGTAGGTTGGTAAATCCTTTTAAATCCCCATCCGTGTGGATGAGAGGCTCTACCCTCTATGAAGGATTATCCGACGTACATCGGGGGTAAAGCCGTATGATCGGGAGATGTCTACCGGGGATGTACGGGTGGACAAAAGGGTGGGTTTGCAGGGTCGCGGAGAAGGCAGTGTGGACTTGGTTCTTACACCTGGCCTCACACCAAGGAAGTGTGGACGGGTAACCTGCCCGGTTGGCAACAAGGATAAGTTCTCTTATGGGAAAAATAACGCACCTCTGTAGAGTGTATTGAATTGTGACTGTCACTCCCTGTTGCGGGAAGGGAACTACGAACGCGGCAGGAAAGGAACTCCATGAAGTTCTGGTCAACATGTGAAGATTGACGGGCATAGTTTTCAGAATAAAATAAACCTTTTGAAGAAATGTTTATGAAAACTTGCATTCGCCTATGACTTTCTGGTATGTGGCTGTAGCTAGTGCATGATACACCTATTTCCTAATATGAACTTGCGGAGTACGCTCGTACTAATTCCCTCCCATTTCAACCCCCTTCTTAGATCAAGGCACCGAAGGAGAAACTACCGTGGAACTCGAAGACAAAGGAGTCAACTACACAACAGGATGAAGAATCCAATCAAAGAAGTCAATGGAGTCAACATCTGCATCAGCTGGAGTGGAAACTTAGACTAGTAATAGAAGGGAACATTTCCCTAATCCTAGCACCTAGGTAGCTAGAGTTCTGTAGCAAGCCAAGTATCTATAGAGCTAGGGTTAGCAATAAGTTAGACTACGAGTCGTTCTTCTGGAGCTTTATTTGAAGTTTTACCTCACTGTAAAGTAGGAGGCTGTGTTGATCTTCTGTAAACAGTTTGTGTATCCTTCTATAGACATGCCTTGGACTCGCATATGTTTCTGTTGTACCACTCTGAGGGATGTAATATGAATGGAGCGGTGTTTCACTTGTGTTATGTCAACGACTTGTGTACTACACCATCCAGTGGTACGCTGGGTCACCACAAGAGAGAATGTCTATCGTTCACTATGCTTCAGCCATAGGTTCTATCATGATTGCTATGTTGTGTACTTGCCCTCACGTGGCCCTAGCGGTTAGTATGACTAATCATTTCCAGAGTAATCCTGGAATGGAACATTGGACATCTGTGAAAAACATCCTTAAATACCTAAAAAGAACTAAGGATATGTCTCTTGTCTATGGAGGAGGTGAACATAAGGTTGATGTAATGGGTTACACCGATGCAATCTTTGACATTGATCCATATGACTCAAAATCTCGATCAGGATACGTTTTTGTGGTGAATGGTGAAACGGTGAGCTGGATGAGCAAGAAACAAGTTACAACTTCTTAGTCTATGACGGAGTCAGAGTACATGGCTGCTTTGGATGCGGGAAATGAAGTTGTTTGGCGGATAAAGTTCATCATTAAACTTGGTGTGTTCCTGAGTATTCATGACAATGTGATTCTCTACTGTGATAACACAAGTGCCATTACTAATACGAAGGACCCAAGGTCTCACTCAGTGGCCAAACACACTCCCCAGAGATATTACGCCATATGGGATTATGTCCGTGATCATGAAGTCAAAGTTTGCAAAATACATACGGATCTAAATGTAGCGGATCCATTGACGAAGCCTCTGCCACATGTGAACCATGATGATTATCAGATGTCTATGGGCATTAGAGCGTTGCCAAATGTAAACTAGTTTATTTGTAATCTAGTGCAAGTTGGAGACTGTTGGATTTGTGCCCTAGAGGCAAATAAATAAAGATGTTTTTATTGTCACATCTATATTATTCATAATAAGTTTTATGCCATGCTATAACTTTATTAAGCGGAAACATTAATACACGTGTGGTATCGAACAAAAACCTTATCCCTAGTAAAATAGTCTATTTATTTATAAGATGATCAAGGATTCCTGGTCATGGACATCAACGTCATTAATAATGGAGTCATGTTGTTGGATGAATGACAATGTGTTCTCACACCCATATAAGGTATTGTAATGTGATCATGTCACAAAGTTCAGCACTGCAATACTAATAATGAAATGTTGTAACATAATCCCTAGACCATGACACCATATTAGAATCATTGTCACCGGTGGCTAGTTTGACATCATCAATCGCTACTCCATAATAGGGTGTGGTCATAAAGGTGTTTCTCAGGTATTCCAATGGGATGGGTTGATGCGTATGTGTCAATAGCGGGATTTGTACATCCGTGTGTACGGAAAGATACCATGGGACCACACGGTGATATTATATCAACAACGCTTGCAAGCATGTGACTAGGTCACGAGGATATGATATCACGAGAACAAGTTGAACATGTTTGTCGGCAACGAAGCCGAACAAGGTATATCGGATACCGAAGATTATGTCTCGGGCAAACTAGGTATCGTGTAACAAAGGGTTGGGATTCGACTTTGAGGTACAAGCGATAAATATGAATTCGTGGAGTGGTGGGGACTGTTATGGTTTTCCAGAACCCCTTAGTGGTCATTGATCGGAGAGATGTCTCGATCATGTCTACGCAATCCTGAACCCGTAGGGTCGCACACTTAAGGGTATATGACGCTTCGAGATAGATTCGATAATGTTAGAGAATAGGAAGAGAACACCGGAATTGTTTGTAGAGGTATCGGAATAAGTTCCAGGGTCATTGAATTGTTCGGAGACTTAATAATATGTTTATTATTTAATTAATTGAATTAGATAATTAAATATAAGAAAAAATAGGGATACCTCCTAATTGGGCCACCATTGGGCAGCCCAAGAAGGGGCCGGCCAAAACCCTAGGGGAAGGGTGGGTTGGCGGCCCAAGGTGGGCCCGCCGCCCCAAACACTAACCCTAGGGTGGACCGGTGGCACATGGAAAGGGGGGTTGGCGGCGGCTGCCCTAGGTGGCCCCACCTCCTCTCCCACCCCCCTATATAAAAAGCCCCCTTGGGGCTCTCCTCATACATCACATAGAGTCCTCTCTCCCTCTCCTCTCCCTCACACTTTTCCCAAAATTTGGAACGTACATAGGGTTTGGGTATTCTCCACCATACGCACGTTGCCGTGCTGCTGAAACACCGGTGAATCTTCTATTTCTGTTGCTTTGCTTGACCGGAGCCCGGGAGACGTCTATACACCGAACGTGTGTAGAATCGTGGAGGCACAACACTCGGGACGCTTCAACACTTCACGATCTTAAGGTCGGCGTCTAAGTACATCTTCATCGACAATGTTCATCGTGAACGTAACGCTCAGTCTTCAAGGGTATATGAACACCCAATACCTCTGTTACTTTGCATCTTCATATAATAGATCTTGGCTATGTTATTTTGTCGTAGGAAAAAACTGCAGCGGAACCCGACAACACTAGACAGCGTGGCACAACAGGGTCTCGGTGGTGGACGCGTAATGATGCACACGCGTATGGTGGAGGCGATGTCTGACGTCGACAACATGCTTGGTAAGGGCATCTCCAACGGGGCGACGCAAACGGACGTTGAGCGACCGTTTGCGTCCGCCCGGGCCAAAAATGCGTCTGGTACCACCTCCAGCGGGGCGACGCATCGTGACCGGGCCGTCCGCAGCGACGCAAACCCGACACATATTTGCGCCTGAAATGCGTCGCGGCGGACGCTGCGCGGACGCCCCAAGTGCCTGCTCGCTTCTCCACTGGACCCCCTGGCAGCGAGCATGTATCGAGGGCATCGCTTCCGCGGTCAGCGCTTCCGCGTCTGCGCCGCAGCCTTCGCTATCAATGTCGCGGCTGCCTCTTCTGCGCGCGCACTGGTGGGCGGCGGCTTGGCTTTTGCGCCACCTTCAATGGCATCGTTTCCCGTGCGTGGCCGGCCTTAAAAGTCCACCGGCATCGTTCATGCCATCGCCCACACCTCCACTCCCACCACCGCCACCGCGCCGCTGCAACACCATGGGGAAGAAGAAGAACGACTTCGAGGCATCCGGCAGCGGCACCAAGAAGGTGGAGCGGCCGCACAGGGTGCCGCTGCCCGTCAGCGTGGGGCGGTTGATGCACCCGAACTGGACGCCGTGCGACGCCTGGGGGGACGTGCACATGCCTGGCGGCTGGCGGCTCAGCTACCGCCGGGTGCCCGTCCCGCCTGTGCCAGCGCGCGAGCCAGATAGGAGCACCGAGATCTGGCGAAGGAGGCGGTACCTGCCGCCGGACCTCCACGCTGATCCCGCCTACGCCATCGACTCCGATAGCTAGCGCAACTATCTCGAGTCCGAGAAGGATCCGAGGAGGAGGGCGGGCTTCCTGGGCGACAGGAACTTCCCCTTTGACCGTCCATCGGCGCCTCGTCGTCGAAGTGATGGGATTCGTAGCATAGAAAACAAAAAAAATTCCTACCGCAAGAACGAAAACACAAGTCAAGATCTAATCTAGTAGACGGTAGCAACGAGGAGATGAAGAGACTAACCCTCGAAGATCGCAAAGCTTAACGAGATTAGATCTCGGGGTGGTTGTAGTCGATCACTTGTCGCTTGCAAAAGCGCGTAGAAGATCTTGACGGTGCCACAATCGGGCAGCACCTCCGTACTCGGTCACACGTACGGTGTTGATGAAGACGACGTCCTCCTCCCCGTTCCAGCGGGCAGCGGAAGTAGTAGATCCTCCTCGGAATCCCGACAGCACGACGGCGTGGTGGCGGTGGTGGTGGAGAACTCCGACAGGGCTTCGCCTATGCACTGCGGGAGTTGTATGTGGAGGAGGGGCATTAGGGTTTGGGGAGAGAGGGGTGTAGGGCGCCGGCCACTTGGGGGCTGCGGCCTAGATGGCTTTGGTGTGGCCGGCCCCTCCCCTTGGCTCCTCATTATATAGGTGGAAGCCCCAAGAGTTGTAGTTCAAGTCTTCGAATAAGACCCCAACAACATAACTTGCCTTTGGTGGGAAACCTACTCAAGATGGGAGTCCTACTCAAGGTGGGACTCCCACCTTTCCTTGAGGGGGGGTGGCCGGCCACCTTAGGTGGAGTCCATCTGGGACTCCTCCCCCTTAGGGCTGGCCGGCCATGCTAGTGGAGTCCCTCTGGGACTCCGCCTTCCATAGTGATTTTTTCCGGACTTTTCTAGAACCTTCTAGAACCTTCCATAAATGCACCGGATCATTTTCAAACTTATAAAATGACTTCCTATATATGAATCTTATTCTCCGGACCATTCCGGAACTCCTCGTGATGTCCTGGATCCCATCCGAGACTCCGAACAAAACTTCAAACTCCATTCCATATTCCATATCTACTTAAACGACATCAAACCTTAAGTGTGTCACCCTACGGTTCGCGAACTATGCAGACATGGTTGAGACCTCTCTCCGACCAATAACCAATAGCGGGATCTGGAGATCCATAATGGCTCCCACATATTCAACGATGACTTAGTGATCGAATGAACCATTTACATACGATACCGATTCCCTTTGTCACGCGATATTTTACTTGTCCGAGATTTGATCGTCGGTATCTCTATACCTCGTTCAACCTCGTCTCCTGACAAGTACTCTTTACTCGTACCGTGGTATGTGGTCTCTTATGAACCATTCATATGTTTGCAAACTAATTAGACGACATTCCACCGAGAGGGCCCAAAGTATATCTATCCGTCATCGGGATGGACAAATCCCACTGTTGATCCATATGCCTCAACTCATACTTTCTGGATACCTAACCCCACCTTTATAACCACCCATTTACGCAGTGGCGTTTGATGTAATCAAAGTACCCTTCCGGCATAAGTGATTTATATGATCTCATGGTCGAAAGGACTAGGTAACTATGTATCGAAAGCTTATAGCAAATGAACTTAATGACGTGATCTTATGCTACGCTTAATTGGGTGTGTCCATTACATCATTCACATAATGACATAACCTTGTTATTAATAACATCCAATGTTCATGATCATGAAACGATGATCATCCACTAATCAACAAGCTAGTTATACAAGAGGCTTACTAGGGACTCCTTGTTGTTTACATAACACACATGTATCAATGTTTCGGTTAATACAATTATAGCATGGTATATAAATATTTATCATAAACACAAAGATATATAATAACTACTTTATTATTGCCTCTTGGGCATATCTCCAACACGAAGACGGCAGCACGGGACGACCACGACATCGACGATGACGAGGACTACAATGAGGCGCTGGCGTACCACAACGAGGAGGCCAAGGACGACAGCGACGACTATGTCGCGTGCATTTTCCACGAATGGCAGTTGGCCATGGCTGACGGCCGGGAGTTTGAGTACCCGGACAACATGATGGACGACGAGATCGCGAGGCTCGGCGTCTCGTCTCGGAGGTGGACCGACCTATGCAGCCGCCGCTGCCCCGGTACGCCACCGGCATCATGTCGCCGGGCCTCACGGAGGAAGAAGCCCTCCGACTGGCGCTACAGGACTCGGCCACGCCACCGGTTCAACCGCCGCCTCCATCTCTGCCGTACAACCCGTGGGGGCCTCCACCTTCAGCCTGGGCTCCTCCACCTCCGCCACAGGCCTGGGCTCCTCCACCTCCACCACCGTCGGCGGTACCGGATTATGTTTCGCCGCTTCCCAACTGGACGTGGGTGGTACCGGAGCTCGTCGTGATCGACAGCGACGAGGAGAACCAGTAGGGGCAGCCATTCTTAGGGTTTTATTTTCCTTTCTTTTACTATTTAAATTATGTTTTTATGTTATAAAAAATAGAAAATCTAGAAAAAATGCGTCGTGCCAGCCACCCCTGGCGCAAACGGACGCGCGATCGATTTCGACCATTTAGACCAATGCAAACGGACGCGCGCGGATATTTTTGGACGCGCCCCGTTGGAGATGCTCTAAGATCAGTGCGTTCATTTCCGTCCTGAAGATGGGTTTCGTGGAAGATGGCGGCGGGACTTCTAGAGTGTGCATATACGACGCGTAGAAAATCTGCTGGGCTCCGATCATTGCCACCCACCGTCAAATAAAACTGAAATGCTAAGTGAGGAAACCAAACTGAACTGACGAAACTGAATTGATAAGTGATGTATCCAAATTAAACTAGTACAACTAGCAGAGCAACACAATTAAGTGTCTAAGAATTCCTTGCTGCCACTCGGCATGAAGCTCTGTAAAAGCTGTGTGAGGTTTTGATGCGACGAACCTCCTTTCGCTATGGCTCTGTGAGCTCTCTCCCCATACTCCTTGCACTTTCTCCTCCTCTCCTGTGCCACCGTCCCACCGCCCATCAGCTCCGACACCGCTCGCGCAATGTGTCCTCGCAATACAGGCGCCACGGTCACAGCCGCGTCGCGGACGGGCACACCGACCCCAAGTACTTCCACAGCCAGCAGCTCGTTGAGGAACTGGTCGCCGAAGTGCGGCCACGTCACGACAGGCACGCCAAGCGCGACGGACTCCAGCAGCGAGTTCCAGCCGCAGTGGGTCACGAAGCCACCAATGGCGCGGTGCGACAGGATGGCGAGCTGAGACACCCAGCCACGCATTACGAGCCCTTTCCCTGCCGTGCGTGCCTCGAAGGCTTGCAGCCACTCTTGCGCTTCCGGCGACGCCGTCTCGGACTCCTTCACGACCCAAAGGAACGGCTTCCCAGAGCCCACGAGGCCGTGCCCGACCTCGTACAGCTGCTTGGGAAGAAGCATCCGCGGGAGGCTGCCGAAACAGACATAGATGACCGCGCTCTGCTCCATCGTGTCAAGCCACGCGGTGACCGCGCTCTGGTCGACGGCGCTGGGTTTGTCTTTGTCCACGCGCGTCGCCAAGGCCTGCTCGTCCCGGTTGTTGAGGAAGAACGGCCCGAGCGCCCACACCGGCTTGCCCAGCCCTGCCTCATAGCACGCGACGAACTGCTCCTCGAGGCCCAGGAAGGTGTTCACCACGGCGCCGTCGGCTGTGCGCATGCCCTCCCTCACGTCCTCGAGGAACGCTTCCCACTTGGGCATACAATTAAGGAAGGCGGCGGACCAAGTTTCCTTGGTCATCTCCACGCGCAGGGGCATGCCTGGCACGACGTACGCGGTGTCGCCGCCGTCGTGAAGAAGCCCGTGCGTGGCGACGTTGTGGCGGCAGAGCGAGTAGAAGCAGGAAGGGCCGTTGAAGAAGAGCCTCGGGACGCCGACGCTCCTGGCGACGCCGGCCGTCCACGGGTTGCAGGAGTCGGAGATGATGCAGCTGGGGCGCCACGGCAGCGCGCGTAGGTAGGCCTCGAGTGGCCCCGCGAGCCTATAGAGCGCCAGGAACAACCTGATGACATTGTCGCCGCTCGCGCTGCCCGGGGGCAGCCCGTCGTCGGCCGGCGGGAACGGGAGCTCGACTATTTCTAGGGGCAGCATGGCGCGCCGCGCCCTGTCAGCGACTCCCTGCAGCCGCGCGGCGTTGACGGGCGTGGTGACGACGCTCACTCGCACACCGCGTTCCGCAAGGAGGCAGGCAAGGTCGCCCATCGGGATGGTGTGGCCCTGCCCGAAGAGCGGGACGAGAACAAAGTGTGGTGGCGGCGGCGCTGACGTACGAATAATGGGTTTCTCCGTCTCCGTGGCCGCCATTGTAGACCTCTCTACTCACACAGCTGAGCAATACGGACGGTAAAGAGATGTACTTATACAAAATAGCGCGTGCGAGCTGAGCTACCGGTCCAGCCAGCAAGCACATCTGCACAAAAATTGAGGCGGAAGAAAAAAAAATTGAGAAAAAGGCGGAAGAAATAGGAGGGTCGCTCTACACCAACCAGTGCGCCAATGGTGCCCACGCTCACACCCCAGACGAGTGTGTTGGCCCAGCCCACTGTGCCCCTTTTTTTGGAGTGTCTTGGGCTCGCTTCGGGCTAGAATCAGCCCGGTTTCCCTCTTGTTTGTTGGGATGATTCTTTTGTTAAGTTTGTTGCTTTGTAGGGTTTGCAGTGGGCTGTTGGGCTAACTTTTCGTGGACCAGAACCAGTGCGGCAATGGTGCCCACGCCGCACACCCCAGACGGATGTGTTGGGCCAGCCCACTGTGCCTCTTTTAACTTTTTTGCTTGCTTGCTTCCTTTTTCTTTTCTATTTTCTTCTTTTTTTATTTTTTATTTTTATGTTTTTAAATCTTCTAAAATATGAATTTTTTACACAAACATTTTTAAGTCTGATTTTTTTAAAAATATTTTTAATTTTTTTGAATATCTTTGAAGAAATAGATACTTTTCAAAAATCAATATTTTTATTTTTTTTTATTTTTTCCGTATCTGAACATTTTTTAAATTTGATAAATTTTAAATATCAATATTTTAGAATTTGAAGCATTTTAAAATTTGAATAATTTTCAAATTTGAACATTTTACAAAATCTAAAATATTTAGTAGAAAGAAACAGAATAAGAAAAGAAAAAACAAAGAAAAGAAAAGTAGAAAACCATATGGGAAAATGAAGCGGAATAGACAAACCACGCAGTAGACCAAACAAGAAAACCGAAAGAGGAAACCGATAAATAAAAACTGGAAGACAGAAAACTTACTGCACTAATGGGCCTCGCACCCGGGACTTCCTTGTGGACGGTGAGGAAGTGGCCAACCCTCAGTTTATGGGCAACGGAAAAGGCTGCCCACCCCTGATCAATGATCGCCCTATTATCGTCGAACTTGGTAGTCTTCCTCCAGATGCACCCAATGTTGGTGAGGATGGTGATCTTTCGAGGGATGGGCCCTAACCATTACACGCACTTCGAAGGGATTTGGAGCATGCCCAAGGTCCGCTCGTAGATGATTTGGAGGAAGCTCTCCGAACCCACGTCGTCGTGGTAGTGGCTGGCGTTGGCCGGCCTTCCTTGTGGCCTCTTGCTAGAACCCTTGTCGAGAACCTTCGCCGGTGCGCCAAGGTCAATATTAGCCTGCAGAAGAAAGAAAAAAAGTATTAGACACCTATGGTGCAATCAAGGCTCACATCAAGATTGAACAAAAAGAAGTCCTCATGAATGGGGTCAAACATAAGGAAAAGGGACTCTCTCCAAACCAATTCAAATGTGCATGCAATGTGCTTGCACATAGGACTAGGTTTAAGGAGAATCACTTGCCTTGCATTGTGCCCCACTGTAATCATTGACCAAAGTACATATAACAAAGAACGCCTAAGGGCATCTCCAACGCGGGGACGCAAAACGCAAAACGGACAGCCCGCGCGTCCGTTTGGGTAAAAACATGACCCAACGCGCGGACCCAAATGCAAAACGGATAGCCCGCGCGGTCCGCCACGACCCAAAGCCGGCCAAAATTTGGGAGCGATTTGCGGGGTGACGGACGTGTCCGCGCGTCCGTCCTAGTCCGTTGTGTCCGCCCCAACCCCACTTGGCAGTGCCTCTCCCTCCTACCCCACCTACCCATCTCTCTTCTCCGGCGTACTGCCAGCGCAGCTGCAGAGCCGGTTGCTCCCCGCCAAGACGCGGCGCCGGCGCGCGCCTCGGGCCGCCGCCGTCGCTGTCCGCGCCTCGGGCCGCCGCCGCCGGCCGCCGTCCCGTGCCTCACCGCGCCCTGCCAGGACGCGAGCGCCGCTGGCCACGCCTCGAGCCGCCGCCCCTGGCCGCCGTCCCGTGCCTCACCGCGCCCCGCCAAGACGCAAGCGCCGGTGGCCGCGCCTCGGGCCGCCTCCGCTGGCCGCTCGCCGGAGGTCGACGCGGGCGGGCGGAGGTTGACGCGGGCGGGCAGAGCTCGCCGGGGCGGACGTCGACGCGGGCGGGCAGAGCTCCCAAGGGCGGAGGCCGAGGCGGGCGGGGATCGCCGGGCGGAGCTCGCCGGGCGGAGGTCGACGCGGGCGGGAATCGCCGGGGCGGAGGTCGACGCGGGCGGAAGCTGCCGGGCGGAGCTCGAGATGGAGCAGAGCGGGAGGGAGGGAGAAGCGGAGCGGCGGCCCGGGCGTGGCGCGGGCTGGAGGCGTGTGGCCGGCGAGCGTCGGCGGCTTGGGCGTGCCCGCGCCCGCGCGCCGCTGCAGAGCGAGCCGCGCCTCGGCCGCCGCCGCCGCAGAGCAGGCCGCGCCGGCCACGCGCGGGGACGGGCGGGCGCCGCTGGCCGCGCACGGGCACGCGGCGAGGCGCGCCGAGCGGGTACGGGCGAGGAGTCGTCGGCCGCGTGCGGGAAGGACTGGGCCGGAGCTCGCCGGGCGTGGCGCGCGGAGCTCACCGGGGCGTGCCGGGGTGGGGGCGGAGGTCGCCGGGGCGGAGACAGAGGCTGCCGGGCCGAGGCTGGACGGGGACAGAGGCTGCCGGGCCGAGGCTGGACGGGGAGCTGCTCGCCGGGCATGTTTTTGACTAGTACTAGTATGGCTCGACGAGGAAGAGGACTAATTTGGGTCTGCTCAGCGTTGGGGAACAAAAAAAAGCTACGGACATATTGTCTATCCGCGTCTCCGGACCTCGACCCAAACAACCACAATCGGACGTCCGAATACGTCCGTTTGGGTCGTGCGGTTGGAGATGCCCTAATAGAAGCAAACATGTAAGAGCATCTCTAGTAGATACCCCATCTGAAACCCTAAAGTCGCACGGATGGGGTTAACTGCATTGGCTGTTTTTGCGTGAGAAGCTTAAGCATCATAACAAATACCCTATGCCGAACTGGAAACACGATTTCTTAAATTTGGCACGAGAATTTCAAACTACTTTATCAGAGATAATTTGCAAACATTATCAAAATAGCAAACCATAAACACGATTTCTAGCTAGCTAGCCTCAGATTCATCTACATCACCGGTACTTGGGGTTCTTCATCGGCAACGGTGGGAGCGGCGGAGCTTCACGCGTCCTCAGCGTCACAGTCGCCGTTGTTAGTGTCAGCGTCAGAGAAGTCGGAGGAGTCTTTGGAGTAGTCTACAATGAAATACCCGCGGCACCATCTTCGAGCGGATGGACGTGCATCGCCCGCCGGATGTCGTGCCCCAACTCCTCGTCGGTGTCGCTGGTGCGCTTCACCTTCTCCCACATGTCAGTGACGACAGTAGTGAGGGAGTTGCGGTGGGAACTTGTGGTTTCTCTGCAAACTTTGCTTGATTCGAGCTCGATCGGTGGGAACTTGTGGTTTCTCTGCAAACTTTGCTTAAGTGCAACGGGGACATCCGGATCAACCTTTATCCATTCCCCATCAGCAACAGGGTTGTATCCAAGCATTCCACGGTCAGCCTGGTCATGCAATTCAGAGAAGACTAAGGGCGACTTCTTTTGGGCTTATAACCCTGTTTCTAGGTGCCAAACCAGTGAAGCCCAAAAGAACTGTCCAGCTTATGTATAGCTTATTTGGACCGAGAAGCTAGCCCCAAGTGCAAATTGAGAAACTCCCGGAGACCTGTTTCCCGAGCTTCTGGTTGAGAGAGGCGAACCGGTACTCGAACCTGCACCTCAAGTTCGGACCATTTTACAGAGAATGCCACTCCGTAGTGGCTGCCGGTCAAAAAAGATTATAGAACGAAAAAAAAAAGAACGTACCTGAGAGAGAATCCCCATCGAGCAGAGTCGCCGCTCCCCGCCGCTCGTCGCCGGCCCGACGCCCCGCCGCCAGTCCACCACCACCGGCTCCTCCGCCAGTCCACCACCGGCCCGGCGCCCGCCGCCCGTCCACCACCGGCCCGACGCTCGCCGCTCGCGCGCTGAGCGCCGCCGCCAGTCCAGCACCACCGGCCCGACGCCCGCCGCCGCACAGCACCACCGGCCCGACGCCCAGCCGCCAGTCGCCGCTCGCCGCCGCCCCGTCGCCCCGCCGCCGCTCCACTTCTCGCGTCGGGTTCATCTCCCGCAGCACGGACAGGACGACGCCGATCTGCCGCTGCCGCCGGTTGAAAGCTCGGCCAACTCGATGGCAACCCCTATGCCCACGGTAAGGCTCTACCCTTCCAATTTCAGACCATGTACATCAGCAAATCTTCCAATTTCTGTCCATGTACGTGTTTATTGATGTGCTAGTTCTGGTTATTCTGTACATGTTCATGGTTCTGGTAGTTATAGTTTTAATTTCGTGATATGTTGCATTGCTGCACATCAATTCTGGGCAGTATGATGTACTGATGTTGTTGTGCATCTAGATTGGAAAGCCGAAACATGTGAAAGCAAGCTGGGATCCCGTTGCTCACCGTGTTTTTCTTGATTGCTGCATCGAAGAAGTGAACAAAAATAATCGTCCAGTGCAAGTTTTGAATGCAAATGGTTACGCCAATTTAGTTACAAACTTCAACACGCGCACAAAGAGACAGTATGATAAAAAGCAAATGAAAAATAGATGGGAAACACTTAAAAAGGATTACACTATTTGGAAGGGTTTGCGCCAACATGCTTCTGGTCTAGGAAGGGATCCTGTCACTCATACCATTGATGCTAGTGATGATTGGTAAGCTACATGATGCCCATTTCGACAGGATCGAGCGGGCCTCATATATCCATGAGGATAGCGCATCTTTTACCAGCGGACACACTTCCTCTTCTGCTGATGGCGCCATGGCTCAACTACGTAAGGACATTGCTGAGAGTTTAGTTGCGTGAGATGTTCTTTTATTGTAGTTATGAATACACTATGACATTTGTTTTATTTTGGATTGTACTAAATTATACTACGACACCGTATTCTCATTATTATTAGACTTTCCTTAATTTTCTTCATTCATTTATCAGATTTTTCACTAAAACGGACCATATCTATGGTATTATAAGTTATTTCGAACACATATCCATTTTAGGGACATTACAGGCATTTCACAACTCAACACCTCAAATAAGCAAAATTCCTAGAAGCCCAAAAGAATAGGAGAAACTTGCTTCTAGGAGCTTCTTCCCACCACAGTTTCTCCTCACCATTTTCTATAAGCTAGCTTCTGCATAAGCAGGAGCCCAAAAGAAGTCGCCCTAATAGGCGCGGAATGCAAACACCACAGACTGCAGAACTGTAGCATCATCGAGAAGGCCCAAGAGAAAGTGTCCCACATTCGTGGATGCCTTCGTGGTGTGGACATTGACACGGGATACGCTGAGTCGAATATCCTCAACGATCTTAGAGCATGTCTAATAGGCCCCGTATTTTTTCGCCCCTTAAAACACGAGTAGAGGGCCCTGTATTTACTTTTCGTCGGCCGAAAACTCGTCCGAGCAGACCCCGTATCCCCATCCCGTAAAACAGAATATTCTGTTTTACGGGGTGGGGATACGGGGTCTGCTAGCACGGACGAGTTTTCAACCTCTCAAAACAGGGTTTTTTGACAAATTGGATATTAGAACCAACACAACATTCACATAAAATAAATGTTTTACATCACACAATAATCGTCATAATTATTACAATAATGTTTTTCGGAAATGTCAACAAATGTTCTAATGGAAGAATTAAACAAATAACAAATGTTTCACACATACAAGAATAGGAAATGAATGTTTCACACATACAACAATGGAAAATGAATGTAATAACTCATTGGCCATGCAACTGCCAATGGTGATCAATCAGATCTTGGGTGAGCTGGTGATGAGTCTCGGCATTTTCAATGGCTCGATGAGCTGCAAGAAAAGCTTCAATCCGATCAGGGTTCCTCTCGGGCTGCACTCGGGTGCCAACATTGTCATAGAAATATGGCAAGTTCAAACCTCTTTCATCTTCAATGATCATGTTGTGAAGAATCACACAACATGTCATGATATCAACAAGAGTTTCCTTGTCCCAAAACCTTGCAGGTCCCCGGACAATTGCAAACTTTGCTTGCAAGACACCAAAAGCTCTCTCAATATCCTTGCGGCATGCCTCTTGATTTTTGGTGAAGCAAGCTTTCTTTCTTGTCAAAGCCTTGTCCTTTTTCTCTTTTATGGACTTGACAAGGGTTGCATAGTTAGGGTAAATACCATCTGTGAGGTAGTACCCCATGGTGTACTCATTGTTCATAACTTTGTAGTTACAAGTTGGAGCTTCACCCTTAACTAGTCTTGCAAATAAAGGGGATCTATGACTTGGGCAGAGTTTCTTCTTTGCTTGAAATAATCGCAATTTGCCTTGCAATCTTTGACGATTCTCTCGAACAAAGTCCTACGCATTCGGTACCGTCTACGGAAGAGGCGGGGAGGATAGGTCGGTACCTCGGCAAAATAATCTTGCATCAGCTGTTCGTGGCCGAGTGCGCGGTTCCGCGGAATGCACATACACCCCATCACGGATCCTTTCCGCTGATCCATCAGATTGGCGCGGTCCTCCATGTGCTTCATGCCGAACAGGAGCAGCATCATCTCTGTCTCGTCGTCGTTGAGCAACTCGTCGATGTCCGAATCGTCGGAATCCGACGAGGACCAATCGGTCGATGTCGCGTCCAAATCCGCCATGTGCACATCCTCCGAAGCCATCTACCACGGTGTAGCATACATCAGCCCCAAACACGACCATTCTACCGGCGAGAACGAAGAAGAACGCGGCGGAATACTCACCGGCGAAAACGGCGGAGAAGACCGCGGAGGGAGGGCGGCGGCGCGCGCGGAGGGACGCGGATCTTCGGCGGGGGTGCGGCGGAGGTGCGGCGGGCGTCGACGCAGCTCGGCGGGCGGCAGAGGGGCGCGGATCTGACGGATTCCGGCGGCGGCGCGCGGGTGGCTGCGGCGGCGCGCGGGGGAAAACGGGTGGGGGGAACTGAAATGTCCGCGCGCGGTTTCGGAATTGGGATACTGGTTTGGCCCTCTATCCCCGCTCCCACCCCGCATAAGTAGGGGGCGAAGACCCGACCCGTAATCGAAAATAGGAAAAATCGCAGCGGGGGCCGTTTTTACGGGGTCTGCTAGACGGCCGGGTAGAGCCAAAACCCGTATTCTGGCGGTTATTATACGGGTTTGGCCCTTTTAAGGGGTCTGTTAGACATGCTCTTATGAAGCTACACTGGTCGGCGCCAAAGATGCAAAGGCCTACGTTGGAGCTGCAAGCGTCACTGCGGATGCTTCTAGCGCCTACCACCGGAGGGCCGCCGCGGCGGTGCTTCTGCATCGACGACGATGATGTGACGGTGGTTTTCTCCATCGACATGGTATTTTCCAGCAATGGTTGTGCGGTTGGTCACGAAGGAGCGGTGTCGAAGCAAAACCATGGGAACAATCGAGGACATGCAAGAATAGTCGCCAGAGAATATGCATGCGGTAATTTGGTTCCGTTGGAAAAGTCAACACAATGATTCAATTAGACGGCCGAAAACAAGCCAATAAGACGGCTCACAGAAAGAGGGTCGGGCATGCGTTGTTGGAGAGATGCCCAAGAGGCAATAATAAAATGGTTATTATAATATATCTTTGTGTTTATGATAATGTTTACATACCATGCTATAATTGTATTAACCGAAACATTGATACATGTGTGTTATGTAAACAAACAATGAGTCCCTAGTAAGCCTCTTAACTAGCTTGTTGATTAATGGATGATTAGTTTCATAATCATGAACATTGGATGTTATTAATAACAAGGTTATATCATTATATGAATGACGTAATGGACACACCCAATTAAGCGTAGCATAAGATCACGTCATTAAGTTTTTTGCTATAAGCTTTCGATACATAGTTACCTAGTTCTTATGACCATGAGATCATGTAAATCACTTATACTGGAAAGGTACTTTGATTACATCAAACGCCACTGCGTAAATGGGTGGTTATAAAGGTGGGATTAAGTATCCGGAAAGTATGAGTTGAGGCATATTGATCAACAGTGGGATTTGTCCATCCCGATGACGGATAGATATACTCGGGGCCCTCTCGGTGGAATGTCGTCTAATGTCTTGCAAGCATATGAATAAGTTCATAAGAGACCACATACCACGGTACGAGTAAAGAGTACTTGTCAGGAGACGAGGTTGAACAAGGTATAGAGTGATACCGATGATCAAACCTCGGACAAGTAAAATATCGCGTGACAAAGGGAATTGGTATCGTATGTGATTGGTTCATTCGATCACTAAATTCATCATTGAATATGTGGGAGCCATTATGGATCTCCAGATCCCGCTATTGGTTATTGGTCAGAGAGAGTTCTCAACCATGTCTACATAGTTCGCGAACCGCAGGGTGACACACTTAAGGTTTGATGTTGTAATAGTAGAACTTGAATATGGAATGGAGTTCGAAGTATTGTTCGAAGTCTCGGATGGGATCCCGGACATCACAAGGAGTTCCGGAATGGTCCGGAGAATAAGATTCATATATAGGAAGTCATTTTATAAGTTTGAAAATGATCCAGTGCATTTATGGAAGGTTCTAGAAGGTTCTAGAAAAGTCCGGAAGAAATCACTAAGGAAGGAGGAGTCCCGGAGGGACTCCACCTCCCCATGGCCGGCCAACCCTAGAGGGGGGAGTCCAAGGTGGACTCCACCAAGGGGGCCGGCCACCCCCCTTCATGGAAGGGTGGGAATCCCACTTGGGTGGGAGTCCCACCTTGGGTAGGTTTCCCTACTACATGGAAGGTTTTGGGTTCGGGTCTTATTCGAAGACTTGTAGTCCAACACTTGGGGTTCCACCTATATAATGAGGGGCATAGGGGAGGGGGCCGGCCACTACAAGCCACCAAGCTGGCCGCACCCATAGAGGCCGGCCACCCCCTCTCCCAAACCCTAGCCGCCCCCTCTCTCCTCCACCTCTCCCGCACGCTTAGCGAAGCTCCGCCGAAGTTCTCCATCGCCACCGCCACCGCACCGTCGTGCTGCCGGATTCAAGGAGGAGCTACTACTTCCGCTGCCCGCTGGAACGGGGAGGTGGACGTCGTCTTCATCAACAACCGAACGTGTGACCGAGTACGGAGGTGCTGCCCGTTCGTGGCGCCGTGATCAAGATCTTCTACGCGCTTTTGCAAGCGGCAAGTGAACGTCTACCGCAGCAACAAGAGCCTCATCTTGTAGGCTTTGGAAATCTTCAAGGGTGAGTCTCGATCATCCCCTCGTTGCTACCGTCTTCTAGATTGCATCTTGGCTTGGATTGCGTGTTCGCGGTAGGAAATTTTTTGTTTTCTATGCTACGAATCCCTACAGTGGTATCAGAGCCAGGTCTATGCATAGATGGTTGCATGAGTAGAACACAATTGTTTTGTGGGCGTTGATGCTTATGTTGTCTTTAGTTTGAGTACTTTGCATCTTTGTGGCATAGTGGGATGAAGCGGCTCGGGCTAACTTTACATGACCGCGTTCATGAGATTTGCTCCACGCTCGACATGCAACTTCTATTGCATAAGTGGCTTTGCGGGTGTCTGTCTCTCCCACCATAGTGAAGATTCAATTTACTCTTTGATACGTCTCCGACGTATCGATAATTTCTTATGTTCCATGCCACATTATTGATGTTATCTACATGTTTTATGCACACTTTATGTCATATTCGTGCATTTTCTGGAACTAACCTATTAACAAGATGCCGAAGTGCCAGTTGCTGTTTTCTGCTGTTTTTGGTTTCAGAAATCCTAGTAAGGAAATATTCTCGGAATTGGACGAAATCAAAGCCCAGGGGCCTATTTTTCCACGAAGCTTCCAGAAGTCCGAAGACGAAACGAAGAGGGGCCACGAGGCAGCCAGAGCATAGGGCGGCGCGGCCCCTGCCCTGGCCGCGCGGCCCTATGGTCTGGGCCCCTCGCGCCGCCTCTTGACCTACCCTTCCGCCTACTTAAAGCCTCCGTGACGAAACCCCCAGTACCGAGAGCCACGATACGGAAAACCTTCCAGAGACACCGCCAACGCCGATCCCATCTCGGGGGATCCAGGAGATCGCCTCCGGCACCCTGCCGGAGAGGGGAACCATCTCTCGGAGGACTCTACACCGCCATGGTCGCCTCCGGTGTGATGTGTGAGTAGTCTACCCCTGGACTATGGGTCCATAGCAGTAGCTAGATGGTTGTCTTCTCCCCATTGTGCTATCATTGTCGGATCTTGTGAGCTGCCTAACATGATCAAGATCATCTATCTGTAATTCTATATGTTGCGTTTGTTGGGATCCGATGAATAGAGAATACTTGTTATGTTGATTATCAAAGTTATATCTACGTGTTGTTTATGATCTTGCATGCTTTCCGTTACTAGTAGATGCTCTGGCCAAGTAGATGCTTGTAACTCCAAGAGGGAGTACTTATGCTCGATAGTGGGTTCATGCCTGCATTGACACCTGGGACAGTGACAGAAAGTTCTAAGGTTGTGTTGTGCTGTTCCCACTAGGGATAAAACATTGATGCTATGTCTAAGGATGTAGTTGTTGATTACATTACGCACCATACTTAATGCAATTGTCTGTTGCTTTGCAACTTAATACTGGAGGGGGTTCGGATGATAACCTGAAGGTGGACTTTTTAGGCATAGATGCAGTTGGATGGCGGTCTATGTACTTTGTCGTAATGCCCAATTAAATCTCACTATACTCATCATGATATGTATGTGCATGGTCATGCCCTCTTTATTTGTCAATTGCCCAACTGTAATTTGTTCACCCAACATGCTGCTTGTCTTATGGGAGAGACACCTCTAGTGAACTGTGGACCCCGGTCCAATTCTCTTTACTGAAATACAATCTACTGCAATACTTGTTCTACTGTTTTCTGCAAACAATCATCTTCCACACAATACGGTTAATCATTTGTTACAGCAAGCCGGTGAGATTGACAACCTCACTGTTTCGTTGGGGCAAAGTACTTTGGTTGTGTTGTGCAGGTTCCACGTTGGCGCCGGAATCCCTGGTGTTGCGCCGCACTACATCCCGCCGCCATCAACCTTCAACGTGCTTCTTGGCTCCTCCTGGTTCGATAAACCTTGGTTTCTTTACGAGGAAAACTTGCTGCTGTGCGCATCATACCTTCCTCTTGGGGTTCCCAACGAACGTGTGAGTTACACGCCATCAAGCATATTTTCTGGCGCCGTTGCCGGGGAGATCAAGACACGCTGCGAGGGGAGTCTCCACTTCTCAATCTCTTTACTTTGTTTTTGTCTTGCTTAGTTTTATTTACTACTTTGTTTGCTGCACTAAATCAAAATACAAAAAAATTAGTTGCTAGTTTTACTTTATTTGTTATCTTGTTTGCTATATCAAAAACACAAAAAAATTAGTTACTTGCATTTACTTAACTTATTTCATAATGTTTCCTCCTAAGTTTGTTCTTAAAGATGTACCGGTAGGTCGAGGGTCTATCCTTGGGAAAGACAATATAGAAGATTTTTTCACTCATATTAGTACGGTCGAAGATTTTGAAGATAGACACTTGGCAGAACTTGCCCCCACTTATGAAATTGCTGTCGCTTCTTTAGTACACGCATTAGAAGCTAGATTTGTTAATCTTAATCCTGTGATTCAACATATGTTTCTTACACTCAGTGATATGGAAGAAGGAGAAAAGAAAGATTTTGTATTAGAAACCCTTCTTAAAGAATTTGGGGGAATAGCGAGAGAAGCTAGAAAAGTTTTCACTAAATATAATATGCTAGGCTCTTATACCAACTTTGCTAGCACCCTTGAGAAGATGGAAAAGGATAGACAAAAGTACACTAATAAAGTTAATTATGAGGGGGACATTAAAACATCAATACCTTGCAAGCTCTTGGGAATGTGTGAGGCACTAGAAAAGAATTTTGATTGGATTGTTCCTGAAGATTTGTTTGATGAGAGTAGCAAGCCCAAGACTAATGAAAAGGGAGCCTCTGAAACTCACATAGAAAAGATAATATGCATAGTTGAGAACAATTCACACCCCGCTGAGAACACTTCGTCTCTTGATAATACTTGATGCACACTTTCTGCGCCTAGCTGAAAGGCGTTAAAGAAAAGCGCTTATGGGAGACAACCCATGTTTTTACCTACAGTACTTTGTTTTTATTTTGTGTCTTGGAAGTTGTTTACTACTGTAGCAACCTCTCCTTATCTTAGTTTTGTGTTTTGTTGTGCCAAGTTAAGCCGTTGATAGAAAAGTAAGTACTAGATTTGGATTACTGCACAGTTCCAGATTTCTTTGCTGTCACGAATCTGGGTCTACCTCCCTGTAGGTAGCTCAAAAAATTAAGCCAATTTACGTGCATGATCCTCAGATATGTACGCAACTTTCATTCAATTTGAGCATTTTCATCTGAGCAAGTCTGGTGCCATTTTAAAATTCGTCAATACGAACTGTTCTGTTTTGACAGATTCTGCCTTTTATTTCGCATTGCCTCTTTTGCAATGTTGGATGAATTTCTTTGATACACTAATGTCCAGTAGCATTATGCAATGTCCAGAAGTGTTAAGAATGATTGTGTCACCTCTGAATATGTCAATTTATATTGTGCACTAACCCTCTAATGAGTTGTTTCGAGTTTGGTGTGGAGGAAGTTTTCAAGGATCAAGAGAGGAGTATGATGCAACATGATCAAGGAGAGTGAAAGCTCTAAGCTTGGGGATGCCCCGGTGGTTCACCCCTGCATATATCAAGAAGACTCAAGCGTCTAAGCTTGGGGATGCCCAAGGCATCCCCTTCTTCATCGACAACATTATCAGGTTCCTCCCCTGAAACTATATTTTTATTCCATCACATCTTATGTGCTTTTTCTTGGAGCGTCGGCTTGTTTTTGTTTTTTGTTTTGTTTGAATAAAATGGATCCTAGCATTCACTTTATGGGAGAGAGACATGCTCCGCTGTAGCATATGGACAAGTATGTCCTTGGTTTCTACTCATAGTATTCATGGCGAAGTTTCTCCTTCGTTAAATTGTTATATGGTTGGAATTGGAAAATGATACATGTAGTAATTGCTATAAATGTCTTGGATAATGTGATACTTGGCAATTGTTGTGCTCATGTTTAAGCTCTTGCATCATATACTTTGCACCCATTAATGAAGAAATACATAGAGCATGCTAAAATTTGGTTTGCATGTTTGGTTTCTCTAAGGTCTAGATAATTTCTAGTATTGAGTTTGAACAACAAGGAAGACGGTGTAGAGTCTTATAATGTTTTCAATATGTCTTTTATGTGAGTTTTGCTGCACCGGTTCATCCTTGTGTTTGTTTCAAATAAGCCTTGCTAGCCTAAACTTTGTATCGAGAGGGAATACTTCTCATGCATCCAAAATACTTGAGCCAACCACTATGCCATTTGTGTCCACCATACCTACCCACTACATGGTATTTTCCGCCATTCCAAAGTAAATTGCTTGAGTGCTACCTTTAAAATTCCATCATTCACCTTTGCAATATATAGCTCATGGGACAAATAGCTTAAAAACTATTGTGGTATTGAATATGTAATTATGCACTTTATCTCTTATTAAGTTGCTTGTTGTGCGATAACCATGTTCACTGGGGATGCCATCAATTATTCATTGTTGAATTTCATGTGAGTTGCTATGCATGTCCGTCTTGTCTGAAGTAAGAGAGATCTACCACCTTATGGTTAAGCATGCATATGTTAGAGAAGAACATTGGGCCGCTAACTAAAGCCATGATCCATGGTGGAAGTTTCAGTTTTGGACATATATCCTCAATCTCAAATGAGAAAATTATTAATTGTTGTTACATGCTTATGCATAAAAGAGGAGTCCATTATCTGTTGTCTATGTTGTCCCGGTATGGATGTCTAAGTTGAAGAATAATCAATAGCGAGAAATCCAATGCGAGCTTTCTCCTTAGACCTTTGTACAGGCGGCATAGAGGTACCCCTTTGTGACACTTGGTAAAAACAGTGCATTGTGATGATCCGGTAGTCCAAGCTAATTAGGACAAGGTGCGGGCACTATTAGTACACTATGCATGAGGCTTGCAACTTATAAGATATAATTTACATGATGCATATGCTTTATTACTACCGTTGACAAAATTGTTTCATGTTTTCAAAATCAAAGCTCTAGCACAAATATAGCAATCGATGCTTTTCCTCTATGGAGGACAATTCTTTTACTTTCAATGTTGAGTCAGTTCACCTATTTCTCTCCACCTCAAGAAGCAAACACTTGTGTGAACTGTGCATTGATTCCTACATATTTGCTTATTGCACTTATTATACTACTCTATGTTGACAATATCCATGAGATATACATGTTATAAGTTGAAAGCAACCGCTGAAACTTAATCTTCCTTTGTGTTGCTTCAATGCCTTTACTTTGAATTATTGCTTTATGAGTTAACTCTTATGCAAGACTTAATTGATGCTTGTCTTGAAGTGCTATTCATGAAAAGTCTTTGCTTTATGATTCACTTGTTTACTCATGTCATATATATTGTTTTGATCGCTGCATTCACTACATATGCTTTACAAATAGTATGATCAAGATTATGATGGCATGTCACTCCGTAAATTATACGTGTTATCGTTTTACCTGCTCGGGACGAGCAGAACTAAGCTTGGGGATGCTGATACGTCTCCGACGTATCGATAATTTCTTATGTTCCATGCCACATTATTGATGTTATCTACATGTTTTATGCACACTTTATGTCATATTCGTGCATTTTCTGGAACTAACCTATTAACAAGATGCCGAAGTGCCAGTTGCTATTTTCTGCTGTTTTTGGTTTCAGAAATCCTAGTAAGGAAATATTCTCGGAATTGGACGAAATCAAAGCCCAGGGGCCTATTTTTCCATGAAGCTTCCAGAAGTCCGAAGACAAAACGAAGAGGGGCCACGAGGCAGCCAGAGCATAGGGCGGCGCGGCCCCTACCCTGGCCGCGCGGCCCTATGGTCTGGGCCCCTCGCGCCGCCTCTTGACCTACCCTTCCGCCTACTTAAAGCCTCCGTGACGAAACCCCCAGTACCGAGAGCCACGATACGGAAAACCTTCCAGAGACGCCGCCAACGCCGATCCCATCTCGGGGGATCTAGGAGATCGCCTCCGGCACCCTGCCGGAGAGGGGAATCATCTCCCGGAGGACTCTACACCGCCATGGTCGCCTCCGGTGTGATGTGTGAGTAGTCTACCCCTGGACTATGGGTCCATAGCAGTAGCTAGATGGTTGTCTTCTCCCCATTGTGCTATCATTGTCGGATCTTGTGAGCTGCCTAACATGATCAAGATCATCTATCTGTAATTCTATATGTTGCGTTTGTTGGGATCCGATGAATAGAGAATACTTGTTATGTTGATTATCAAAGTTATATCTACGTGTTGTTTATGATCTTGCATGCTTTCCGTTACTAGTAGATGCTCTGGCCAAGTAGATGCTTGTAACTCCAAGAGGGAGTACTTATGCTCGATAGTGGGTTCATGCCTGCATTGACACCCGGGACAAAGGATGAAAGTTCTAAGGTTGTGTTGTGCTGTTGCCACTAGGGATAAAACATTGATGCTATGTCTAAGGATGTAGTTGTTGATTACATTACGCACCATACTTAATGCAATTGTTTGTTGCTTTGCAACTTAATACTGGAGGGGGTTCGGATGATAACCTGAAGGTGGACTTTTTAGGCATAGATGCAGTTGGATGGCGGTCTATGTACTTTGTCGTAATGCCCAATTAAATCTCACTATACTCATCATGATATGTATGTGCATGGTCATGCCCTCTTTATTTGTCAATTGCCCAACTGTAATTTGTTCACCCAACATGCTGCTTGTCTTATGGGAGAGACACCTCTAGTGAACTGTGGACCCCGGTCCAATTCTCTTTACTGAAATACAATCTACTGCAATACTTGTTCTACTGTTTTCTGCAAACAATCATCTTCCACACAATACGGTTAATCCTTTGTTACAGCAAGCCGGTGAGATTGACAACCTCACTGTTTCGTTGGGGCAAAGTACTTTGGTTGTGTTGTGCAGGTTCCACGTTGGCGCCGGAATCCCTGGTGTTGCGCCGCACTACATCCCGCCGCCATCAACCTTCAACGTGCTTCTTGGCTCCTCCTGGTTCGATAAACCTTGGTTTCTTTCTGAGGGAAAACTTGCTGCTGTGCGCATCATACCTTCCTCTTGGGGTTCCCAACGAACGTGTGAGTTACACGCCATCACTCTTTCTATTGACAACACTAGTATCACCGTTGTGGTTCATGTTCGTAGGTAGATTAGATCTTACTCGAAAACCCTAAACCACGTAAAATATGCAAACCAAATTAGAGACGTCTAACTTGTTTTTGCAGGGTTTGGTGATGTGATATGGCCATGATGTGATGATGAATATGTATGAGATGATCATTATTGTATTGTGGCAACCGGCAGGAGCCTTATGGTTGTCTTTAAATTTCATGTTGAGTAGTATTTCAAAGTAGTTGTAATAGTTGCTACATGAGGTGAACAACCATGAAGACGACGCCACGGACCTTGACGCTACGCCGACGATGATGGAGATCAGGCCCGTTGATGATGGAGATCATGTCCGTGCTTTGGAGATGAAGATCGAAGGCGCAAAGACTAAAGGGCCATATCATATCACATATGAATTGCATGTGATGTTAATCCTTTATGCATCTTATTTTGCTTAGAACGCGACGGTATCATTATAAGATGATCCCTCACATCAATATCAAGATAATAAAGTGTTCTCCCCTCGTATGCACCGTTGATATAGTTCGTCGTTTCGAAGCATCTCGTGATGATCGGATGTGATAGACTCAACGTTCACATACAACGGGTGTAAGCCATGTTGCACACGCGGAATACTTGGGTTTGCTTGACGAGCCTAGCATGTACAGACATGGCCTCGGGACAACGGAAACCGAAAGGTTGAACACGAGTCATATGGATGATATGATTAACATGTTGATGTTCACCATTGAAGCTACATCATCTCACGTGATGATCGGTTTTGATGTAGTGGATTTGGATCGTGTACCACTTAACAACTATGAGGGATGTTGTATTAAGTGGGAGTTCATTAGTAATTAGATTAAAACATGAACTAATTATCATAAACATAGTCTGAGTAGTATTTTGAATTAATTTTGTAGTATTGGCATCCGTTTTCTACCAAGCGCTAGTCTTGTTATTGAGATAGAAATACTGTTAAAATCTGACAATAAACTTTACGGACTGGTACCGTATTGTTAAAGAATCAAGAAATGATTAAGTCCTATTGCAAACTTTTAGTAAAACTCACATTGTTGATTCAAAGAACTATGGTTTCAATTAGTACCTAAAGTTATCTTGTCTCCGTGAAACTTGAAGTTCAAATCTGTTTGAAAAGTAAGGAGCTAAAAATTTTGTTTTCAGAAATAATCAAGGTATGAGATATATGTGATATCTAAGACCTTATTGCAAGATGATAGAATATAATTTCGTGAGACTACATAAACTCATAAGTTTTATGGGAATGTAGGAAGGTTGAAGACGCAAGGCATTCCAATCCTCCAACTATTGAGGCACTAACGATATTCGCATATCCATGAAGTGATCGTCCTTAGTATGCACCGTTGCTAAGACTCGTCGTTTCGAAGCATCTCGTGATGATCGGGTGTGATAGATTCTACGAGTGCATACAACGGGTGCAAGCCAGATTTGCACATGCGAATACTGAGGTTAAAAATTTACGAGCCTAGCATGTACAGACATGGTTTTGGAAAGTCGTCATGATATGATGGATAAAATTATGAGTGAAATTGTTCATCATATTACAAAGTTACTAATAGTGAAATCTGCAACACTTGTCATATGACGATCAACTTCAGAACCTCAAGGTTATTGGTATTTGACCAACAAACCTAGAAGTTATTGATGTTGAAGTGTTTTTCTGAATAATGAGAAAAGCTAAAAGAGAAACTACAAAAGATATTTTGGCAGAAAGAAAAGAAAAGACTAGAAAGTCTAGCTCAGGTGTATATAAAATATATACATGTTATGGTTGTATTCCTAGTTTGGTCACACAATGAAATTATTGGGTATTAGTACCATATTGGTTGGTATGAAGTGTCATACAAAACAACGCAATACAAGAATACAATGGCCTAAGTGACTGACAAAGAATATGATAGAAATGCACGTCTAGAACAAAAATAAAGTGTTATTCTGTTCGTCGTTGGCATTCTATCTAGCCCTTAGAATTTATAATAAAGAACTTAATAATTGTTATTTTGCTCTGGTCAAATGAAAACAATGAGTTGTTCAAATTATGACATTACTCCATGTACGATGGATAAGTTATTATAAATCTTAATGGTGAAAACACACATACATAAACACTGACGCTAAAATGCCATAAGGCAAATAATTTGAATTCCACTTATTTGTGGAACCGCCATTTAGGTCATGTTAGAGAGGAACGCATGAAGGAACTCCATGCAAATGGATTTTTGGAGTCATTTGATTTTTGAATCGTTTGGCGCTTGCAAATCTTTTCTAAAAGAGAATGACTAAAATACCGTTCATAGGCCAAGAGTTGAACAGGCAACTAACTTAGTGAAAAACATACATGATGATGTATGTGGTTCACTGGGCATAGTTATGTGCGGGAGATTCTTCTACTTCATGAAAACTTCCAACAATGAATTGAGTATATATATGTGGATATATTCGATAAGGAAGAAGTTTGAAACATTTGAATGGATTCAAATAAATTTCAGCATGAGGTGGAAATCATCGTAATAGAAAAGTCAAATATCTATGATTGGATCATGGTAGAAATATTTGAATTACGAGTTTTAGCGAACATCTAAGAGAGTTATGAAATTGTTCTACAACTCACGTTTCTTGGAGTATCATATTGATGATGAAGTATCCGAAAGACGTATCCAAACCTTGTTGGATTAATGATGAGATAAAATAAAATGAAGCCATTATATTTTTGTGAATTATGCTTTAGAGACTACCGCTTTTACACTGAATAGAGCATCATCATGATCCGTTGAAATGACACCATACGAGTTATGGCATGGGTATGAAACCTATTAGTCCTTTCTTTAAATTTTGGTCTAAGAGTTTACAACCAAAATCGGATGAATGTCTTTGTTGGTTATCCCAAAGAATTGATTGAGAATTCTTTCCACTATGGAGACAAAGACAAAAGTGTTTGTCGATGTTTCTTACCTATTTCCAAGAAATTGTTTTCTAGCGAAGTATTTTAGTGGGAGGACAATAGAACTTGATAAGGTTTATGAACCTGAGCATAATGATCAGAGTAGCGCAGCATCGGAATTGGTTCCGGAAGCGGCCACGACGATCATAGCTCCCATGACTACAAAGTGTTTTAGTCATGGAGATCGAAGTACATATTGAACCTTGTAGGTATGGTTTACTTTGTGATCAAATAAATGATTTGTGAACAAAGGATTGCTTTTGAACAATGATAAACCAACTACAAATAAAGAAGTTATGGTGGGCCCTGACTCCGTTAAAATGGCTATGCGCCATGAAATCCAAGATAGATGAATACTTTTTAAAGTAAATGGATCTATGAAATAATATCCTTAAATAAGCTCGACTTGTCGAAAAGTTGTTTACGACAAAGTTCAAAGAGTTGATTACGATAAGATTAGATCTTCCGTAGCAATGCTTATAGTCTATGTGGATTATTCTAGTAATCGCTACATATTTCTTTTATGAGATATGCTTGTAGGATGGCAAAATACATTACTTAACTGAAGTGTGCATTAAAGGTGTATACAAGATAGAACCAAGAGTTTTGCTAGTCCGTGGAATACTAGATAGGAATACGAACTTCAATTGAATGAAGTAAGTATCGCGGAATTGGAATCTTCACCGGATGAAATGATCAAAGAGTTATGATTTCATCGGAGACGATGAAGAGGCTTGCATTTGCAAGAAATTAAGTGGGAGTGCTGAGACATATTTGTAATACTTTATGTAGATGACATATCGTTGATTATAAATAATGTAATTATATAATTGATTAAAAAGGTTTCATTAAGAATTAAACTTCAATGAAAGAATATGGACATAAACATATTTAGTGTCAAGATCTATGAAGATAGATTGAAACACATAATAAGTTTAAGTCAAAGTACATAGAATGGATATTGAAGTAGTTCAATATAGAAATATTAAGAAGGTGTTCTTTTCATGTGAAGTTTTAACAAGACTTGAGTGTATCTGACACTCAATGAGTAAAAACACATGAGTGATTTTAGATCACGAATAATATGTACAATATCAGATGTCCTATGCTCTAAATGGTTAGGAGCATATACCAGAATGATTCATGTGATGATCATTGGATAAACAGTAAGAATATCCTTGAGTGCTTTAGAAGAACCAAGAATATATAGTTTTGTATGAGTAATGACAAATAAATCGATGTAAGGTGTTGCACCGATATTAGTTTGGTCACATATAAAAATAAAATTTCAATCTCAAATTAGGCTAAGTGTTGTTTAAAAGGTAGCACAATGAGCTAGAAGTTGTCTATGCTAGATTTAGATGAGTTCTAAATGTTGTGACGGATTCTACACGAAGGCACACTATGTCATTGTTTTGACAATGACTGAGGATGTTAAGTCAAGAGGTTCTTTGAGAACTTGGTGTAGTTCCGATAGTGTCAGAACTTTGAAGCTATATTGTGTATGACAATATTAGTGACATATTTCAGACCGCGGAATTAAGGTTCCACCAGAAGACCAAACATATTTAATGCCAACTCATTTGGAAATGAGTGATGCGTTGAGACGCAAATGAATTACAAAATACATACGTTTCTGAGCATGTCAGATCCGTTGACTAAAACCTCTCCCGTGAGCAAAACATGATAAAGCACCGGAAGGCCAAGGTGTTATATCTTTACAAATGTAAACTAGATTATTGACTCTAGTGCAAGTGGGAGACTGTTGGAGATATGCCCAAGAGGCAATAATAAAATGGTTATTATAATATATCTTTGTGTTTATGATAATGTTTACATACCATGCTATAATTGTATTAACCGAAACATTGATACATGTGTGTTATGTAAACAAACAATGAGTCCCTAGTAAGCCTCTTAACTAGCTTGTTGATTAATGGATGATTAGTTTCATAATCATGAACATTGGATGTTATTAATAACAAGGTTATATCATTATATGAATGATGTAATGGACACACCCAATTAAGTGTAGCATAAGATCACGTCATTAAGTTTTTTGCTATAAGCTTTCGATACATAGTTACCTAGTCCTTATGACCATGAGATCATGTAAATCACTTATACTGGAAAGGTACTTTGATTACATCAAACGCCACTGCGTAAATGGGTGGTTATAAAGGTGGGATTAAGAATCCGGAAAGTATGAGTTGAGGCATATGGATCAACAGTGGGATTTGTCCATCCCGATGACGGATAGATATACTCGGGGCCCTCTCGGTGGAATGTCGTCTAATGTCTTGCAAGCATATGAATAAGTTCATAAGAGACCACATACCACGGTACGAGTAAAGAGTACTTGTCAGGAGACGAGGTTGAACAAGGTATAGAGTGATACCGATGATCAAACCTCGGACAAGTAAAATATCGCGTGACAAAGGGAATTGGTATCGTATGTTAATGGTTCATTCGATCACTAAAGTCATCGTTGAATATGTGGGAGCCATTATGGATCTCCAGATCCCGCTATTGGTTATTGGTCGGAGAGAGTTCTCAACCATGTCTACATAGTTCGCGAACCGTAGGGTGACACACTTAAGGTTTGATGTTGTAATAGTAGAACTTGAATATGGAATGGAGTTCGAAGTTTTGTTCGAAGTCTCGGATGGGATCCCGGACATCACAAGGAGTTCCGGAATGGTCCGGAGAATAAGATTCATATATAGGAAGTCATTTTATAAGTTTGAAAATGATCCGGTGCATTTATGGAAGGTTCTAGAAGGTTCTAGAAAAGTCCGGAAGAAATCAAGGGGGCCGGCCACCCTAGAGGGGGGAGTCCAAGGTGGACTCCACCAAGGGGGGCGGCCACCCCCCTTCATGGAAGGGTGGGAATCCCACTTGGGTGGGAGTCCCACCTTGGGTAGGTTTCCCTACTACACGGAAGGTTTTGGGTTCGGGTCATATTCGAAGACTTGTAGTCCAACACTTGGGGTTCCACCTATATAATGAGGGGCATAGGGGAGGGGGCCGGCCACTACAAGCCACCAAGCTGGCCGCACCCATAGAGGCCGGCCACCCCCTCTCCGAAACCCTAGCCGCCCCCTCTCTCCTCCACCTCTCCCGCACGCTTAGCGAAGCTCCGCCGGAGTTCTCCATCGCCACCGCCACCACACCGTCGTGCTGCCGGATTCAAGGAGGAGCTACTACTTCCGCTGCCCGCTGGAACGGGGAGGTGGACGTCGTCTTCATCAACAACCGAACGTGTGACCGAGTACGGAGGTGCTGCCCGTTCGTGGCGCCGTGATCAAGATCTTCTACGCGCTTTTGCAAGCGGCAAGTGAACGTCTACCGCAGCAACAAGAGCCTCATCTTGTAGGCTTTGGAAATCTTCAAGGGTGAGTCTCGATCATCCCCTCGTTGCTACCGTCTTCTAGATTGCATCTTGGCTTGGATTGCGTGTTCGCGGTAGGAAATTTTTTGTTTTCTATGCTACGAATCCCTACATGCGTGTGGCGCGTTCGTGCACCCATATGTGCGTCCGGGCCATAGGATGGGCCTTGAACGGTGGTTGCTTCCATTCCTTAAGAGATTCTCCGCCCGCGTCTCCCAAAACGTTCTCTAAAGAGATTTGGGGTGCGTCGAACAAAAAAACGTTTCCAGCCACGTGCCTCAAAGTTTTTTTTGTCCGGCGCGGCCCAATACGGCGTCCGACGCCCTGAGCCCGTCCCCGCTACACAGGGGACGCTCGTGTAGCGATTCAACCCGGTAGGAATTGAATCTCTGTGCATAATAGTGCTAGTCCCTGGATCAATCGCTAGCACACACAGTTTAAGATGTAATACCAAGAAACAAAGGTCTTTATTACATCGCATGATCCAAAATTACATAATAACTTACAAATTTCATAGCACGAGGCTAGCTCAATATCAGAGTTCACAACGAACCATAATAGCATGGAGTCCTTCGTCTTCATGTGCCACAGGCGAGCATGTCGAGTATAGACTCGTAACCCTAACCATCGAACCTCACTCGTTCATAGGAATATCTGCAACATAAAACGTTGCAGCCACGCAGGGTCAATACATTTGGAATTGTATTGGCAAATGTCACTATTTGGTGGATATATAAATGGCACCTAACAACTACGTGCTCATTTGGTAGGTGGAGTTTCGGCTCTTTTGCGGAAAGCAATAGTTTCCCTATCTTTTATAAATAATTTTTTTATTTTTCAGAAACATCGTCTAGGAACATATTAGCATAACCCATGCCGTCGCAAGACGGTTAGCTTCATATGCTCCTAAACATCTACGGACATGCTAGCATAGGCCCATGTAAACACAAGACAACCTAGCTTTGCATGCTCCTAAACCCATTGTTTGTCCCATCAAGTTTTATTATGAAATTGGAATGATGAGATCCTCCAAACAGTTCCAGACTCTAGTTGCTCATAATGTCCATAACCGGGGACACGGCTAAGTACTTAGTTTGACACTCTCGAGAGGCTGTACACATTCCCCACATGACCTAGTCTGTTCTTCTTCCATGATGCGCATTTTGCTCAAATGGACAGATGTCGACTAGGACAAGACCTTTCAGAAGCAATACCTCAACCACAATGGACGCGCTCCGTCCTACCAACACCTACCACCCTCTGTACATTGGGTCGAGTTCTCGCAACCTACTCAATCTAGCCAGAGCCCATATAGCATGTGGTTGTACTGGAAGCTACTAAAACAGGAACACCGGGCTAATCTCTTTGTTCCTGGGTGGCCAACCTCAAGTGTGATGCACACGGTGCTGCCATAGAAATGACCCCGGTGCAACCACTCAACATAAACCAAGCATTACCACTTCCACCCAGATGATTCATTATTTTAGGTTGTTTTATTACATAAAACCATACTTTCATAATACCACATATCACATCATGAAATCCCAACCACGCATCTACAATAGCAAAGCTAAGCATACTACAATACGGTAGCGACAGAAGTGTTGAACATGTGGTAGTTCTAATAGGTGATCATAGCATAGCATTATATATATTTAAAACAATCCTACACATGAATAGCTACTGAAAATAACTACAAAGTGCATAGAAAAATAGTAGGACAAGATGGTGTGTGACACTTGCCTTTTTGGTATCTGAAGAATTCTGCTCTTCTCTCAATCAAAAGTCGTATCTCTCCGTACAACTATAACATAAAAGTAACAGAACATAAACACACATTCAAACAACAACAAAAACAAGCAAGACAACAATTTAGAAAGATTTGTTATTCATTGTATTAGTTTTCATTAAATTTATGGTTAATTGGGAAATTGAAGGTATGGCAGGGTATGGCTTGCAAGATATGAACTTGAGATATTAAATGGATGAGTCAAATGCTTGGAAAGGAAATGATTAGGTAAGTCAAGTTCTCAGAAGGAAAATGATTTATAAGAACCTATGGCCAATGGTTGTTTGCTACTCAAGGATGGATAATTATAATGATGCTTGTGTTTTGGAAATTCTCACAAGCATCGCAAGTGCAACTCAAAATGCAACTTCACATAGTGCGAAAACACTTATCAAAGTAGCACAAATTCACACATAGACTTGGGTATGAACTAACGATATATTGAATTACCCAATTTACTTATTTATAATTTGAATAGCCCAAACTTAATAGATATGATCGAATGTCATGAGATTGGATAGACATTAATGGTATTCAAGATGTGGAACAAAGATTCTAAAAGATGTCAAGGTTTTCAACACATGTGTAGAGTGTCTCCACAACATTTGCACATGGAAAATCTATAAATAAGATTTGTCACAATTTACTCAAATAACTCATGTGTAGTTTGAATATTGTGAACTAGGCAAATATAATTAGGATAGATATGACCTTAGACATAATGAAAATATCTAAATGATTTTGGTAGATGGGTATGGTCATATGATTTCACTTTGAAAAAATGGAATTATGAGTTTAAGCTTCAAATCAAATGTTCGCGTTAAAACATTTTTGGGGTTTCTATAGATATAGATGATTAATAAAAAAAAATCATAGGTATAAGATATGCATCAAAGGGGTTATGGATTGTGTGATATGACATATAGAAGGATAAAACTTCAATTGTGAACCCATGTGAAGTGAATATGATCAACTAATCTAAACATGAGTGCTACTGGATGAAGAGTTCAAATATAATTCATTTACAAAAGGAATCATCTTAAAGGGATTTATAGAATTTAAGTTATGTCGAAACTACTCAAGTTCTTATATTTAGACTTGAATACTTGCAAATTGTTTTATAAGTTTTAAGAACTGATGTTAATGGATAGGGGACATCAATATGTTTCATTTGCAAGAGGAATCATTTGATTTAAATTTGTAGAATTTGAACCATGCAGAAAATACTCAAACTTACATATTTAAATTTGAATATTCGAGTATAGTTTAAAAGTCAAATTTTATTGCACCACTGTGTTCTCCTCATTTTTGTGAGTTCAACGACATATTATTTGTTAGAATCCGAGTTTCCAAACATTAGTTATGAATTTTACAAAATTAAACATGTCACGGTTAAATTTTGATGTTGTACGAAAAGTTGTTCGGAAAAGTTTATCGGATGGAAAAACTTTCTACACGAAAGTTGTAGATAATTTAATTACAAACTTAATGCAAGAATAACCATCTAAAGCGAAAGTGTAGATTTGAAGGTATGGGATTTATAAGTTTCTGACATGAGATGAGCTAGCAGCAACCATACGGATCGATGCGAACAGGAGACCGAGCGCTTCAATTTATTTAGCTAACAGAGACACTTGGATTCAGATCTAATGGCACAGAATGGATTTGACTGCCTATACGATGGACTAAGATGTGTATGCCTTACCAGCGGTAGCACACGGTCGACGGTGCTCGGAAGACGATGATGGCCGGCTCGGTCGTGGGGTTTCCCGGCGCTCCGGTGATCCTTCCGTGGGAGTGAAGGCGTCGAGGGTGTACATCGCCTGTCACAGCGAGTTTGAGTGCACCAATAGCGTTGCGTTTCTCCTCCTCGGGTGATGGTTACGCGCGGCTCAAAGTGACTGCTCCGGTGTGCTCTCCCGGACGTCCTGTGCTTCTCAGGCTGCTGCTCGACCAAGACGGCGGCTCCGGCAAGATCCGATCGAACCGGAATTGATGAAATACGATGGCGCCACGGTGGACGTACTTCAGCGACGAAAATTCGCGCAGCCTGGCGGCAAAGGGAAAGGGAAACCGAGGAAAACTGGAGAGGAGATATGTGAGTATATGTAGGGGAATTTCGTGGGGAAGGAGGCACGAAATCAAAACAGAATCGGCCAAGAAATCGGAACATTTGCGGAGTCTGTTACGAACGAGTTCAGGAGATGGACTTTGGCTGAAGGTTGTTGATGATTCATGGACCCCATCTGTCAGCAATAAAGAAAAGAAAGGAACCAGAGAAGGAAGCAAAGAAACATGGGTCGTGCTGCCAAGCTGATGCTGGCCTGCACGCGCGCGTGCGCGGTTCTAACTCGGCCGGGCAGGCCGGACATTCTTTTTCTTTCATTCTTTTGTAGTTTCTTATTTGTATTTTACATATCCAATTTTAGAGAAACTAAACATGAAGGTTCTGTAAAAATTAGTGTACAATATGTGGACAATATGGAACACTATTTCAGTACAAAGAAGCACATGGTATATATATTTTGTGCACTTAGCCTAATAGACTATTAGCAAAATCTAGAAATATAATTTATATTTTATAAAATCAAGCAGTTAAAATATTTCACGAAACTGAAACCTTTTGCAGATTTTATTTCAACATAGATTTTGATATTGAAATCAAAACGATTCAAAACTTTATAAAACTCATTTTGGTCAAAAACCAAATTGCAAAAATGTTATTATAAATATAACGCTTTATATGGCTATTTGTGCATTAATATTTCAAAATAAGGTTTGGGCTCCTTGTCTCAAAATAGAATCTTATATGATTTCAAAATCATAAAATAGAAATAGTTTTGGTTTGGAAATACTTTGAAAACAAATGTTTATATAACTCCAGTTTGGAAAAAGGCTTTTAAATAAAACTCAAAAAATTTTAATTCTTTGTGAAATTTCAACCTAAGACAACAATTCAATCAACTAATTTATTTATTTTTACATTCCAAAATTTGGAAAATTTTGGGATGTTACAGCTCGTGTTGGAGATATGCCCGAGAGGCAATAATAAATTAGTTATTGTTATATCTTAGTGTTCATGATAAATATTTACACCCCATGCTATAATTGTGTTAACCGGAAACATTAATACATGTGTGTTGTGTAAACAACCAGAGTCCCTAGTAAGCCTCTCGTTTAACTAGTTTGTTGATTAATAGATGATCATGGTTTCCTGATCATGAACATTGGATGTTATTAATAACAATATCATATCATTAGGTGAATGATGTGATGGACACACACACATAGTAAGCATAGCATAAGATCAAGTCATTAAGTTCAACTTGTTATCAGCTTTCGATACATAATAACCTAGTCCTTCGACCATGAGATCATGTAAATCACTTACACCGGATGGGTACTTTGATTACATCAAACGCCATTGCGTAAATGGGTGGTTATAAAGATGGGATTTAGTATTCGGAAAGTATGAGTTGAGGCATATGGATCAAGAGTGGGATTTGTCCATCCCGACGACGGATAGATATACTCTGGGCCCTCTCGGTGCAATGTCGTCTAATTAGCTTGCAAGCATGTGACAAGTTCACAAGAGATGACATACCACAGTACGAGTAAATAGTACTTATCGGTAACGAGATTAAACTAGGTATAGAGATACCGATGATCAAACCTCGGATAAGTAAAGTATCGCGCGACAAAGGGAATTGGTATCGTATGTTAATGGTTCATTCGATCACTAAGTTATCGTTGAATATGTGGGAGACATTATGGATCTCCAGATCCCACTATTGGTTATTGATCGGAGAGGTGTCTCGATCATGTCCGCATAGTTCACGAACCGTAGGGTGACACACTTAAGGTTCGATGTCGTATAGTAGATATGGAATATGAGTTGGAGACCAGATATTTTTTGGAGTCTCGTATGGGATCCTGGACATCACGAGGAGGTCCGGAATGGTCCAGATAATAAGATTCATATAAGGAAATTCATTTTCTGGGGTTCAGAAAAGTTCGCGAATTTTCCGGTGGAAGACCGGAGGGTTTCTAGAAGGTTCCGGAGGGGCCACTAGTGGGCCCATGATGTCTACGCACGCTTCTATTCATGTAGACAGTGTTGGGCCTCCAAGAGCAGAGGTTTGTAGAACAGTAGCAAGTTTACCTTAAGTGAATCACCCAAGGCTTATCGAACTCAGGGAGGTAGAGGTCAAAGATATTCCTCTCAAGCAACCCTGCAATTACGATACAAGAAGTCTCTTGTGTCCCCAACACACCCAATACACTTGTCAGATGTATAGGTGCACTAGTTCGGCGAAGAGATATTAAAACGCAGGTGGTATAGATGAATATGAGTGGTAATAACAATCTGAAATAAATATGGCAGCAAGTAAACATGTAGTAGAACAGTAAGTAAGCGGTGTTTGCAGTATTGGAAACAAGGCCTAGGGATCCTACTTTCACTAGTGGACACTCTCAACATTGATCACATAATAAATAAATAACTTCTCCTCACTTGTGCTACATATACTCTTGTTTGATAACAAACACCATTCATTGTGTAGGGCTACAAGAGCTCCCTCAAGCCGGAGTTAACAAGCTCCACAACATTCGGCATTCATATTTAAGTAACCTTTAGAGCATAATAGACCATTGCAATTTAGAACAAGTACTAACATAGCATACACACTGTCACCATTACACTATGAAAGGAGGAATAGATCACATCAATACTATCGTAGTAATAGTTAACTCCATAATCTACAAGAGATCACAATCATAACCTACGCCAAGAACTACACGATGCACACACTGTCACCATTACATCATGAAGGAGGAATAGACTACTTTAATAACATCACTAGAGTAGCACATAGATTAATAGTGACACAAAGCTCATCATATGGATCTCAATCGTGCAAGGCAATTCATGAGATCATTGTATTGGGGTACATGAGAGAGAGATTAACCACATAGCTACCGGTAGAGCCCTCAGCCTCGGGGGAGAACTACTCCCTCCTCGTCATGGAGACAGCGATGGCGGTGAAGATGGCGGTGGAGATGCCTTCCGGGGGCACTTCCCCGTCCCGGCAGGGTGCCGGAACAGAGTCTTCTGTCCTCCGAATTGGAGTTTCACGATGGCGGCGGCTCTGGAAGGTTTTCTGGTGTTTCGTCAATCCGTGTCGAAGATTTAGGTCAGGACGGCTTAAATAGGTGAAGAGGCGGAGTCGGAGGGGCCCCAGGGCTCCCCTCTGATCCCTCTCTGGCTCTCTGGAAGCTTCAGGGAAAAATAAGGTTCTGGGCGTTGATTTCGTCCGATTCCGAGAATATTTCCTTTGTAGGATTTCTGAAACCAAAAACAGCAGAAAACAGCAACTGGCTCTTTGGCATCTCGTCAATAGGTTAGTGCCGGAAAATGCATAATAATGACATATAATGTATATAAAACATGTGAGTATCATCATAAAAGTAGCATGGAACATAAGAAATTATAGATACGTTTGAGACGTATCAAGCATCCCCAAGCTTAGTTCCTACTCGCCCTCGAGTAGGTAACGATAACAAGGATAATTTCTGAAGTGACATGCTATCATCATGATCTTGATCAATACTATTGTAAAGCATATGAGATGAATGAAGTGATTCAAAGCAATAGTAAAGATGATGATTAAACAACTGAATCATATAGCAAAGACTTTTCATGAATAGTACTTTCAAGACAAGCATCAATAAGTCTTGCATAAGAGTTAACTCATAAAGCAATAGATTCAAAGTAGAAGGCATTGAAGCAACACAAAGGATGATTAAGTTTCAGCAATTGCTTTCAACTTGTAACATGTATATCTCATGGATAATTGTCAACATAAAGCAATATAACAAGTGCAATAGGTAAACATGTAAGAATCAATGAACACAGTTGACACAAGTGTTTGCTTCTAAGCTAGAGAGAAATAGGTAAACTGACTCAACATAAAGTAGAAGAATGGCCCTTCGCAGAGGGAAGCATGGATTACTATTTTTGTGCTAGAGCTTATATGAAAACATAGAAACAATTTTGTCAACGGTAGTAATAATCAATATGTGTTATGCATAATACATCTTATAAGTTGCAAGTCTCATGCATAGAATACCAATAGTGCCCGCACCTTGTCCTAATTAGCTTGGATTAACACGGATTATCATTGCATAACATATGTTTCAACCAAGTGTCACAAAGGGGTACCTCTATGCCACCTGTACAAGGGTCTAAGGAGAAAGTTCGCATTGGATTTCTCGCTTTTGATTATTCTCAACTTAGACACCCATATCGGGACAACATAGACAACAGATAATGGACTCCTCTTTATAATGCTTAGGCATTCAACAACAGATTATATTCTCATAAGAGATTGAGGATTTGTGTCCAAACTGAAACTTCCACCATGATTCATGGCTTTAGTTAGCGGCCCAATGTTCTTCTCTAACAATATGCATACTCAAACCATTTGATCATGAAAATATCCCTTACTTCAGACAAGACGAACATGCATAGCAACTCACATGATATTCAACAAAGGTGTAATAGTTGATGGCGTCCCCAGAAACATGGTTACTGCTCAACAAGCAACTTATAAGAAGTAAGACACATAGCAACATATTCAATACCACAATAGTTTTTAAGGCTATTTTCCCATGAGCTATGTATTGCAAAGACAAAGAATAGAATTTTAAAGGTAGCACTCAAGTAATGTACTTTGGAATGGCAGAGAAATAACATGTAGTAGGTAGGTATGGTGGACACAAATGGCATAGTTTTTGGCTCAAGGATTTGGATGCACGAGAAGTAATCCCTCTCAATACAAGGCTTAGGCTAGCAAGGTTGTTTGAAGCAAACACAAGTATGAACCGGTACAGCAAAATTTACATAAAAACATACTGCAAGCATTATAAGACTCTACACTGTCTTCCTTGTTGTTCAAACACCTTAACCAGAAAATATCTAGATTAGAGAGACCAATCATGCAAACCAAATTTCAACAAGCTCTATGTAGTTCTTCATTAATAGGTGCAAAGTACATGATGCAAGAGCTTAAACATAATCTATATGAGCACAAAAATTGCCAAGTATCAAATTATTCAAGACATTATACCAATTACCACATGAAGCATTTTCTGTTTCCAACCATATAACAATGAACGAAGCAGTTTCAACCTTCGCCATGAACATTAAAAGTAAAGCTAAGAACACATGTGTTCATATGAACGAGCGGAGCGTGTCTCTCTCCCACACAAGCATGAATTTATTCAGAGAATGAAAATAACAAAACGAAAATAAAAGCACACAGACGCTCCAAGTAAAGTACATAAGATGTGGAAGAATAAAAATATAGTTTCACTAGAAGTGACCTGATAAGTTGTCGATGAAGAAGGGGATGCCCAAGGCATCCCCAAGCTTAGATGCTTGAGTCTTCTTGAAATATGCAGGGATGAACGACGGGGGCCTCCCCAAGCTTAGACTTTTCACTCTTCTTGATCATAGTATATCATCCTCCTCTCTTGACCCTTGAAAACTTCCTCCACACCAAACTCAAAACAACCTCATTAGAGGGTTAGTGCATAATAAAAAATTCATATGTTCAGAGATGACACAATCATTCTTAACACTTCTGGACATTGCCCAAAGCTACTGGAAGTTAATGGAATAAAGAAATCCATTCAACATAGCAAAAGAGGCAATGCAAAATAAAATGCAGAATCTATCAAAACAGAACAGTCCGTAAAGACGAATTTTTCTGGGGCACTTAACTTGCTCAGATGAAAAAGCTCAAATTGAATGAAAGTTGCGTACATATCTGAGGATCACGCACGTAAATTGGCACAATTTTCTGAGTTACCTACAGACGGGGCTGCTCAATTTCGTGACAGTAAGAAATCTGTTTCTGCGCAGTAATCCAAATCTAGTATCAACCCTACTATCAAAGACTTTACTTGGCACAACAATGCAATAAAATAAAAATAAGGAGAGGTTGCTACAGTAGTAACAACTTCCAAGACACAACAAAACAGTAGCAAAATAAAAACATGGGTTATCTCCCAAGAAGTGCTTTCTTTATAGCCATTAAGATGGGCTCAGTAATTTTAATGATGCTCGCGCAAGAAATAAGAGTTGAAGCAAAAGAGAGCATCAAGAAGCAAATTCAAAACACATTTAAGCCTAACCCACTTCCTATGAAAAGGAATCTTGTACACAAATGAATTCATGAAGAACAAAGTGACAAGCATAGGAAGATAAAACACGAGTAACTTTAAGATTCTCAACACAAAGAGGGGAAACTTAATATTATTAAGATGCATATAACCATGTTTCCCTCTCTCATAATGACTGTCAGTAGCATCATTGATGAAATCCACAATATAACCATCACTTAAAACATTCTTATCATGGTTCATATGCATAAAAGTATCATTAATTTTGGCATAAGAAGAATTCTTCTCATTAATAGTAATTGGAGCAAGATCATTATCAAGAATTTGAACATGGTAAACAGGTTGCATACTAAGGGAATTGTTTTTGGCAATCCAATCATAACTATGACAAGTTTCATAAGGATAGTTATAACCTATATCATAGCATTCTTTATAATAATCATCAAAGATTGGAGGCACAGTGTCATCATAAGAAATAGAATAGTTATCTTTCACAGTATGTTCATCTGTGACCATACCATCATTGTTACTAGAAGGAGATGTATCAAGCATATACTGATCACTAGCAAAAGGATTTTCAAACACCTCATCCCCAAGCTTAGAGCTTTCTATATCATTACGGGAGGAAGCATGGATAGTACTGATACTATGGCAATTATTAACATTATCATTTTCAGATTAGTTTCCCAGAGATTTGCAATATCAAAAGTAGTGTGCTCTTTCAAATCATGATCACTAATGTAGGTAAAGGGCATAGGAAGATCATTGTACTCAGACTCATTATCATAATAATCATCAAGAGCAACATACTTACGGTTACCTATCGTTATCTCATACACGCGGGGATATGCTGTTACCTCTTTCTTTTTATTCCCCTTCTTCTTCTTCTTCTTCTTCTTCGTTCCCTTCTTCTTCTTCTTCTTCTTCTTCTCCTTCTCCTTCTCCTCGTTCCCTTCTTTAGGAGGGAGAGGCTTGATGAGAGGCTTCTCCACATAACCTGCTTTATTTCCAGAAACAATAGAAGAAACTTGGGAGGATTCCTCCTTTTCATTAATAAGTTTGAAACACACAGCGGTCCTATCATATTTTGGCAAAGTGTCATCTTCTAAAATATTTTGTATGTAAGTATTTGTATGGCAATTATTAATGCAATAAGAAAGACACCCATGCAGGACATCATCAATATCAAGATCACTCATATGTAACAAAGAGATTTTTCTTGATAACTCTTCACACACCAAAAATAAAGTAAGTTCATCATGCTGATTAGGAGTGATTTCATCATCACAATACAAATTTGCAGCACTCATAAGGTTTGAATTATCATTGGAGGAGCATTGAAAATTAAAATGACCCACTTTATGGCAAAGTTTAAAAATAAAAGGATAGAGGGCACAAACTTTTTTACCAAGATCAACTAGAGCCCTAGACCATTTTCTAGTTTTTTCATTCCTATGATGGATACAATATTCATCTTCGATTTGATTAATTCCACAAGGTCTATGCATTCCACAAAAATTAACATGCTTATAAGAAATAGTATTTTCAGAAGTTTGGGCATGTTTATTGCAATCATTGATAACAGTTTCATCCTTCATGCAAGCATCTTTAAAAGGTTCATGATACTTATCAAAATTCTTCCTAGGCAATTCAAAATGAGAGGCAAAAGCTTTATAAAGATTTGCAACAACTTGAGAGTCAAGACCATAAGTAGCACTCATATTTCGAATTTTATCAGTATCCATAAAAGTTTCAATGCATTCATAATCATAATTTATACCTGACTCTCTACCTTTGTCGTTCTCCAGATCTTCAGTGTTCTCCTCAATCCGATCAAGAAGGTCCCTTTTAAAATCTTCTTTGTTGCGCGTGAATGATCCAGAACAAGTAGTATCCAGCAAGGTTTTATCTTGAAAAGAAAGTCTTGCATAGAAATTATCATTGATGATATTACCAGGAAGCTCATGAATGGGGCATTTGAGCATTAAAGACTTCAATCTCTCCCATGCTTGGGCAATACTCTCTCCATCATGAGGCCAGAAATTATATATGCGGTTTCGGTCTTTGTGAATTTCACTTGGAGGATAGAATTTAGAATAAAATAGAGGCACAATATCCTTCCAATCAAGAGAATGCCCATCCTTCAGCAGTTTATACCAATGCGCCGCTTTACCAGACAACGACATAGAGAATAATTTCTTCTTCACTTCATCCATAGAGATACCTGCACACTTGAATAACCCGCATAATTCATGCAAAAAGAGTAAATGATCTCCAGGATGGACAGTTCCATCCCCTTCATAGCGGTTATCCACAACACGTTCATTAATTTTCATGGGTATCTTGAAAGGAATACTTTCAGTAGGTGGATTTAAAATGTCACAAGCATCATTAGAGTTATCGCATATGGGAGATAAAGTATTATCAGAGCAAATTTTCTCCCCTAAAGCTGGAAAGCTAAAAAGATCATGAAAACTAGCTTCCCCAAACTTAGACTTCTCCATAGCATTAGCAGTAATTGCGTTCATACTAATAACATTGCTACTAGCATGCAAATAAGGTTCCATAGATTTTTTAATTTTCGCATCAAACAATTCTAACTCAGGAAAAAGATTAAAAAGCTCACCAAATTTTTTGTTGTTTTCCATTATGCCTAACTAGTGAAAATAAAAAAACAAGAAACAAAAAGATATAATTGCAGAATCTAAAGGAGATAGCTTCGAGCACTCACACACCGGCAACAGTGCTAGGAAATAGCTTAGTAGTCGGAGGATGTGAATACCTTTTACCTTACCTCCCCGGCAACGGCGCCAGAAAATAGCTTAGTTGCCGGGGTCCGGAGTGTGAGTGCCTTTTACCTTACCTCCCCGGCAACGGCGCCAGAAAATAGCTTGATGTCTACGCACGCTTCTATTTCTGTAGACAGTGTTGGGCCTCCAAGAGCAGAGGTTTGTAGAACAGTAGCAAGTTTCCCTTAAGTGAATCACCCAAGGTTTATCGAACTCAGGGAGGTAGAGGTCAAAGATATTCCTCTCAAGCAACCCTGCAATTACGATGCAAGAAGTCTCTTGTGTCCCCAACACACCCAATACACTTGTCAGATGTATAGGTGCACTAGTTCGGCGAAGAGATATTAAAATGCAGGTGGTATAGATGAATATGAGTGGTAATAACAATCTGAAATAAATATGGCAGCAAGTAAACATGCAGTAGAACAGTAAGTAAGCGGTGTTTGCAGTATTGGAAACAAGGCCTAGGGATCCTACTTTCACTAGTGGACACTCTCAACATTGATCACATAATAAATAAATAGCTTCTCCTCACTTGTGCTACATATACTCTTGTTTGATAACAAACACCATTCATTGTGTAGGGCTACAAGAGCTCCCTCAAGCCGGAGTTAACAAGCTCCACAACATTCGGCATTCATATTTAAGTAACCTTTAGAGCATAATAGATCATTGCAATTTAGACCAAGTACTAACATAGCATACACACTGTCACCATTACACTATGAAAGGAGGAATAGATCACATCAATACTATCGTAGTAATAGTTAACTCCATAATCTACAAGAGATCACAATCATAACCTACGCCAAGAACTACACGATGCACACACTGTCACCATTACATCATGAAGGAGGAATAGACTACTTTAATAACATCACTAGAGTAGCACATAGATTAATAGTGACACAAAGCTCATCATATGGATCTCAATCGTGCAAGGCAATTCATGAGATCATTGTATTGGGCTACATGAGAGAGAGATTAACCACATAGCTACCGGTAGAGCCCTCAGCCTCGGGGGAGAACTACTCCCTCCTCATCATGGAGACAGCGATGGCGGTGAAGATGGCGGTGGATATGCCTTCTGGGGGCACTTCCCCGTCCCGGTAGGGTGCCGGAACAGAGACTTCTGTCCCTCGAATTGGAGTTTCGCGATGGCGGCGGCT